>NW_006159692.1:5891013-5896223 GCF_000334495.1 Tupaia belangeri chinensis
ATACGTGTGTGTGTGTGTGTGTGTGTGTGTGTGTGTGTGTGTATAATACATGCTCCCGGCAAATGAAAATTGATACGTACACTTTAAAAAGTGATCCCTTCTTCCTTCCCTAGTCTCTCCCAGCCCCTGTCCCACTCCCCTAAGTTTACAGTTTGTTGATTTTGGTTCCAGATCATTTTCTGCAAATTCTGTCTTGATGTGAAGCATCTTGAGAGCATGGACTTCTTGTTTAAATTGATAACCCTTTCTATCCTGAATATGGCTTTGTGCAATGCAGGTTCACACTGCGTTCTTATTTGACTAATTGATTAAACAGGGATAGGAAGGGAGAATGCTCATATGGAAACCTAGAGGCTTATGAGAAACCAAAAGCAGTGTTCTCCAAGTTCAGTTCAGTTGCACTTGACAAGAAGTATTGCTTAAAATCTGTGAAGGGGCAGGCACTCTGACTGCTATTTTCTTTTTTCTCCTTTCCTTTAAATACCACCTCTTAATGAGATAAAAATAAATTCTTGAGGGAAGATAATAGTGTCTTCCTCTCCCCCACCTCCCTTTCTTAAGTATGCAGGGTGGGGAGCCTGGGGACTACAGGAAAGGTGCCCTAGGAGTAGATCAGTCTGTTCCTTTATATCACCTGACTAAAATTTGCTACAGAGGACCCAGCAGATGGTGTAATGGTTACATTGCTGGACTCCCACGTAGTCGACCATGGTTCAAGTCCCAGAACCGGCAGCTTAAAACTCATGCTGGGTGCATGTGCATGCGTGCCCCAGATCCCGAGAGAACAGAGGAGAGGAGATTGCGGCATGGCTGTCCCCCTTCTGGGGTGGTTTCTTGCTTTCTGTCTCTCCCTGTCTCTCTGGCAAGCACACATGCCCTATAGAAAAAAATCTCTCAGAAAAAATTGCTATGGAATATTTTTCTTAGTAATTTATTTTACAGATGTTTTTGGAGAAAGTTGAAATCTTGCTGTTAAAGACACATCTAAACTCCGCGTTTATCTCTTATCCACCCCGGGTTTCCCAAAAATTTTTTTTTTTTTTTAAGGTTTTTTTTTTTTTTTTTTTTTTTTTTTTTTTTAATTATGAAGTATATTCCAAAGTGTCTGTTTCATTTTGGACTGAAAAATTAATTATTGCTTTAGGAATAAAGATAGTGAGCAACATGTCTCATTCCTAGTTAACCAGTAGTTAGGTGCCTTTAAATATAAAGAACAATGACTTTTGAAGACTAAAAAAATATATAGTTTTAAGGTGCGATTCATATTATTTCCCCAAGGTTTCATTTTTATTTTATTATTCTCTGACTCCATGACTAAACATTTATTTGGTGCTTGCAAATTGAAAAAGTCTGGACTGGAATAAGCATTTGCCGTTTCTGATTAATTGCTTTGGCTATGCTTTGAAATCCTCCTGGTGAACCTGAAGTGTACTGTCCCAAGGAGCACTTTCTGAAGGGAAAACTTTTGGAAGGCTTTCCTTTTTTGAGTTTTCATAATAGTGGAATGTGTTATACAGCAGCCCAGTGAGCAGTTAAGATCTGGGCTCTGGAAGGAGTCCTGTCTCCACCATTAACTAGCCGTGGAGCCTTCAGCAATTTACTTGATCTCCCTAAACCTCACTTTTTCTCACCTGTAAAATGAGAATAATGAAAATAACACCTAATCCAGAGAGTCATGAAGATTGGCCATCTCAAAAAGCACCAAACATGGCACATACAAATTGTTTGACACATTTTAACTGCTGCTATTATCATTAAGATCTCTATGACTGCCACTAGAAATACAGAATTATGGAGTGCTGTAGTAGTGGAAAGAGCTTTCTACCTCTGAGCAAATGCGCTACACATTTCCAGTCTTTATTTGTTAGCACACATGATGTTTTTACTCTGCCCAGTGGTTGCTGCTTATGGTCATTGGTTGTTTCTCCTAGGTTGTAAGCCTCCTGGCCAAAATGACCAGTTTTTGTATATGAGAGGACTTCAGAAAGTTTGTGGGAAAATGGAATTAAAGTACGAGCTCGCTTTAGTGTCCCCCTCCCTCCTAAAAAAAAGATAATTTGTTGCTAATCTTCATTTCCAGGAACTTTTTGAAGACCACTACCCCACCCCACCCCACCCCGGGCCCTTGAGAGAGGTTTATTGAATTGCACTGGGAAATTATAAGTGGAAGATGGGGTCCAGCCTGCACCAGACTGAGGGCTGTGCCTTAGAAATAGCCTCACAGTTGTTGAATGAGGGCCTGGGCTAGGGCTTGGGATTTCACATTCCATTCAGGAATCAGAGCTGCCAAGGTCTAGTTGCAATGGTAAGAGCCAGCCATCCAGTCTCTGAATGAAGTTGAAAAGCAGAGCAAATTTGGAAAACAGAAGTTAGTTTGCTTTCCAGGGTGGCCAGATTCGTTTCTCTCTATTTTTTATTTTGACTAAATGCTTTTAAGTTATAAAAAGTAAATGGTCAGAACTTCAGATTCAGATCTGTAAACGTGCAGACTTCAGGTTGAAGAAACGGGCAGTGAGAATGTCAGTACAACTATCAACTCATCAAGGGAAAAATGCGTCTGAGATCTTGGTACAAGATTAAGAAAGTCACCCCACAAGGAACAGCCAGCCCCATGAGCTTCGGCTGGGATGAAGTCCGTGCTGTTGGTCTTTCCAGCCAACAAGCACGAAATCAAACCTGAGCCAACTGAAGAAATGCAAATTATCCATAAGATCTGTAAATGAAGAGGTGACGGATTCTCCTGCTAAGCTCTGGGCTCCAGCCATGGTTTGAAGGAAGAGAAATCAGCATTAATTTCAGAACCACAGTTGCTCGCATTCTCCTCTGATGGTCAGCACTGTCTTCACCCCAGCTCATCTTTACGAAGTCTTCAGTTTCTGTATTCCCCAGAAACCTCTGCTTTCCTGGGATTTCAGTTAAGAATTCCAGATGCCTCTGTTGTTATTCTCAAACACCACCGTGGTTAGTAACGTTGACCGAAGCCCCCTGGGTGCCGAGTGCTGTACGGGAGGCTGTCTGATCATAGCCTTTGTTGGCACTTTGATGTGCTCTCACTTATGAAGCCCTTCGCCATATATTTTAAACCATTTTAAATCTAACTTCTGCTTTATGTTTTTGAGGGAATGTTTATGATTTTGAATTTTTAAAGTAATACATTATTTATTTGGTTTTTATGATTTTGACTTTTTCTATACAACCACATAGAATGAACTTGTAGTTAACTAGTTTACAAAATGTTATCTTTGGGGATATTGTAGTTTCTTTCATATTTTACCTATTCCTTGTGTCTTTGGTTCTTAGTCATATTTTTTTTAAAAGGCAGGGTCTTGCTGTGTTATTGGTCCTCCTTTCTCAGCCTCCCAGCTCAGTCTATAGGCACATGACAGCACACCTGGTTCTTTTTCAAATAGGGTCTCACAATGTTGCCCTGGCCAGCCTTGAGCTTGGATCCTCCTGCCTCAGCCTCCCAAGTCTCTGGGATTATAGGCACATGCCATTGCACCTGTCATTGAGGTTGGACCAAGAATGGAACCTGGACCTCCCATGTGGTTCCAGCCTATGGAGCACAGCCTCTTAGCAGCATGTGCCACCATGGCTAGGCCAGTTCTTAGTCAGTTTTTGCAAGCCCTTAAAAAGTTTTTTAGCTGTAGGAATATTTTGACAAACAAGGCAAGATAAGCACAGTTTCTCCTATGGAGAGAAAGTAAAGGACACCACATCTAGGCCTGGTCCATTAACCAAACCTCCAGGTAGATCCTCTATGCCATCTCTCTTCTCATCCACCTGCTGGAAGTGAAGGATTGGAAGAGCCAGAGGGCAAGATGAGAGGAGCCCAGTTTCTGAATCTGAGCACCCGCAGCTGAATAAGGAGAAATAAAGTACTTTGGGAGGCCTCTGAGAATGCAGGGTTTATGTCTCACAGTAGTTAGAATTACCTTAGCCATTAATACCATTCCATTGTAGTACTTTTCATCTAGTGGGGTGAATAGACCAAAATGAAATAACTACTCAAATTATTCAGATGAAATTAAAATAGCCTGCCCAGTAAGAGAATGCAAAGACAAGGCTAAATAGAGTACAGAGTCAATTTTAAGGAGCTGAAATTTGAACTGTGACCTGAAAGGGGAAAATGAATTACTTTATTATGAAAAGAGGCAGTATAATAATGAGGATAATGATGTATCATTGGTTAATTCTGAGTGATGGGTGAGTTAGTGTTACATTGTAAATAAGCTAATAACTATATACATAAATTAATAAAATGCCTAGCATATTGCCTGGATAGTAATAAATGTTTATTATTTTTGTTGTCTTTCTTTTCAGTTTTACTTTCTAGGGTCTTATTCCAGTTCTGCCTCTCCTACTTGTACCCTTAGAGAATGACCTAATCTCTCTGATCCCCAGTTTCCTCACCCAAGATTAGTCCTGCAAGGTTTTGTTTTGATTTGTTTGAGTGAGGCATTTCATGAAAACCAAGTCACAGTAGTCTAACTTCTGTGAGATGTGACCTGAGGCATAATTGTCAGACTTAAATTTTTTTCTGCCCTTTTCCCAACTTTTCAAATTTGGGAAATATCGCGTTTCATATTCCTGCTCCCTCCATGCCCTTTTGGAAAGTCCTAGTACACATGGGCCTATGAAAGTTCTTGAGTAAAGAATTTGTTTTCATTGTAGACCGAGTTTTCCCTGATCACAAGGTGAGCATGCTATGGGCAATGCTGATTCATTCGTCTTTCTCCCTTCATTTATCAGGTTAAGCAGAGGTTAGTGGGTCATCTAAAAGTTGGCCGATGACCAAGATCCTGAAGGCATGAGTTCTGGTGACCTCAAACAAATCACCTAACTTGTTTAGGATGCAAGTTCTCCTT
Source organism: Tupaia belangeri chinensis (assembly GCF_000334495.1). NCBI lineage: Eukaryota > Metazoa > Chordata > Mammalia > Scandentia > Tupaiidae > Tupaia > Tupaia belangeri. The sequence goes on from NW_006159692.1 coordinate 5,895,882, forward strand.
TGGTAAAAGGATGAAGAATTCGTTACACTTTAAAATCTCAGTTCTAACATTGCAGTGTTCTGCCATTTACTTTATGATAGAAGTACAAAGGAAATTTTTTTCTCAGTAATAGGACCTTGCCAAAAAAATAAAATAATAACAAAAACCATATCAAAAAAATTAAAATCATCTGTTAGATCTTTAATGAATAATTGGATCGTAGGAATCATTCCTCATGAACTTCGGAAAAGTCACACAGCATGAACTTATGCACGTATGGTCACATAGCGTGTACTGATTCGTCTAAATGAGATTCAGGAGCATACGTCTATGTATCAGACTTACAAGGTCGGTGACAAATGT
>NW_006159692.1:5896233-5912414 GCF_000334495.1 Tupaia belangeri chinensis
AAAGAGGGAAAAGAATTTGAACAGTCATAATGGAAAAGGAGAAAATGAGACATGTGAAAAGGAATGAGTTGTGAGTGCTGAATGACATGGAATTGCAATTCTTATTATTGGAAGTGAAACTACATACAGTCTACAATTGATAAATCTGGCTAGAATTTTTTATTACATAGAGAAGAATAAAGACATATAAGAGATAAAAGAGGACCTAGGAAATAAGATCAGCTTGCTCTAAATGTCTGTTTCTTAGTTTTGTGAGCTTGGCAGGACTTTACTTCCCTGAGCCTTGGAGAAATGAGTCCTCTTGTGGCTTGCCTTACAAGAAAATTACAAGGATTAGTGCATTTATATTGAACTCCTGGACTCTCTGATTGCAAAGTAGGAAATTTTTTGCAGCTGCGATGCATTAATGTTAGCATGAACCAAGGCACAATTGTCAGACTTAAATTTTTTTTTCTGCCCCTTTTCAACTTTCATGAAAAATTTCAGTGGTTCTTAGTCTGTGTTATGAGATTGAGGAAATGGCATAAAACCTGTTTCCTCAGGATTTAGTGTGAAGGAAACCACGGGGCAAGGACACTAGATGCTCAGCATGGCAAGTTCTAAGCAAAACCTGTTTTTATTTGTGTGTGTGTGTGTGTGTGTGTGTGTGTGTGTGTGTGTGTGTATGTGTGTGTGTGTGTGTGTGTGTGTGTGTTTGATTACTTACTTATGTTTCCATCTGAGCAAACTCTCCACAAAACTTGTTTCTCACTATGATAAGCTGGAGAAACCAACTGTGTAAGATTATAACAGATAAATGGTGCAAATGAAGCTGTCCTATTGGAGATGAAAAGATTAGCTTCAGCAGGTGATCTCTAAATGATAGTCCCCCCGCCCCGCCCGGAGTCTACAGACATGGAAAAGACAACAGCAAACCTACACCATCAACACACCCTGATGTTCTGTTCCCTTTCATCTCCTCATCTTACATTAAAATGTACTAAGGGGGCCAGCCAGGTGACGTGGTGATCAAGCTGGCTGGATCCCACATGGCCAACTGCACAGTTCAACCTGGCAACTTGAAAGACACTCCAGCCGTGTATGCATGCATGCTCGAAATCCTGAGAGAAGAATGCAGAAGGGGTTATTACATGACCGTCCCCCCTGGGGGGTGATTTTCTTCCCTCAGTTTCTCTCTCTCTCTGGTGAGTACATGTGCCCTATAACAAATTAAATATATATATGTATACATTCATATATATATATATATGTATGTATGTATACATACACACACACACACACACACACACACACACAGGCCCAGGCTCTTGAGATGTCCAGGACAGATGAAAAACAGTGATTAACGTGTCACTAAACAACAGCTGGATATTTTTATGATGTGTTTAATTGGCTAAAGGAAAACTGGCTTTTATACGCAGTTGTCTCTAAGTTATAGCACACTGAAAGTTCAAGTACAAAAATTTGGTTTTGCTTTTACGTACTTCCAGTGACACCATTGGAAAGATAGCTCATGTGAGGAGTCAGCATAACAGAGAGCAAAGACTGCCTGAGGTTGGATCTAGGCTCTAACTCTTAGCTGTGTGCCTTCAGGCAAGTTTCTTGATCCTTTTGTGCCTCAGTTTCCAAATCTTTAAAATGGCAGGATAGCAGTGTCTGCCTTAGAGTGTAAGGAGGAAAAGCGTTAGTAAGCGTGGGATATTAAGAACTACCTGATAGATGGAGTGAGCTCTAGCTATGGTATCGCTATTTCACTTGCTTTGTGGTTATGAATGTGAGTTCCTAACACAGGTGGCCTGAATTTGTGTCCCTGCTTTTTTCCTTCTAAACTGACCTTACATAAGTTACTTGATTTTTCAGTTCTTATTATCTGTTAAATAGTTAGGTTTATTGCATTTACTTTATGGGGCTCATGTGAGAATTAAATGAGAATTTGCAGAGCATGTGATAATTTCCACAGTGCCTGGTATGTATTCAACACTTTATACACGTTAGCGTTTGGTTTCTTGCTCTTTTAGACCTTAAGCTGAATGCTGGAAAATCTAGGGTGACAGCTTCTGAGAGCTTATCTCCACCTTCCATCTTCCAAGAAGATCCTTCCCAGATTTTGTGTTGGCCACTGAACAATACAGTCATTTTTTGTCTTTTGAACCCACCCTCCAGACCATGGTGTTCTATGGCAGTTCTTGGCAACACATCAGGTTCCAGGAAAGTACATGACTCATTGTGGGACTCTTGACTCTGGACTTTTGAACTTCATAAAAACATGGGATTCTGTTCACAGTTCTTCCAACTAGCCATCTTCCCTGATGTTCTCCTCCTTTCATCTCCTCATGTAACCTACTACTCCTTCCCTCTTCTGCTCCTTTCCCATTGTGAACTTGGTCTCCGCGCCCAATCCTCCTGCTGCCTTTCGTTCAAACCCCTAAACATAACCATCCCTTTTCCACCTGGGTTTCTCTCCACCCACTCCCTTCCCCCTGTCTTTTTCCTCCTGCTCTCTCCAGAACACCTGCTCTGCTATGAGCACAGCCTGTGTCTCTGCCTTACTCACCACCCTCCCTATTTACAGCAGTTTCAGTCTTTTTCTTTTTTTTTCTTTCTTTCATGAGTGAGAAAGACAAAAAAGAGAGGGACAGAGAGACAGCACCACTAACAGGATCCTGATTCTATGGTCCACCCCCAGCCTCAGCCAGCCCCACACGCACATGCCTGGTGTACTCAGCGAGGTCTAAGGACATCCTGGAACCTTCCCATGTGGGTCAGCCTTACAGAGTGTCACGTTTTCCTGCTGTGCCACTGTCTGGTCCCTAGAATTTTGTTCTTAACTGAAGACATCACATAGTCCACTGTTGTTGCTTGTGGAAGTCCCATCTTCTGTGCTGGACAAGGAGGGAATTTGGCTTTCTTACTGCTGTGTACCAGAAGTGGACAACAAATTGCCACCTTCTTCCTGACTCTCATGGGGTGTCCATGTCCTTGCTGTGGTACTGTCAGGTCTCATTTCTACCATCCTAGACTGAACACCTAGAATATAGTCTGACACATGGTAGGCATTCCCATATGTGCCGAGTGAACAGAATAATATATTTTGTCTGCTCTGACCTTGCTTTTTCATCCTTATTTATTGATTCACTGCATAGACATATATAGAAGTGCTGGGATGGTTCACCAGCAAGAGTACAGTGGTGGGCAAAGAGATGTGATCCCTTCTCTCTTGAAACATGCCATTTTTGAGGGAAGATATGATGCATCAAAAATTAATTACAGGGCCAACCAGTGGCATGGTGATTAAGGCAACTGGAGCCTACATAGCTGACTATGTGGCTAGAGTCCAAGGCCTGGCCACCTAAGAAACATGTAAGGCCCATGTGTGTGCATGCCCAAAATCCCAAGAGGAGAAATAGAGGAGAAGAGATTGCAGCATGACCATCTCCCTGGGGATGCTTTCTTATCCCCCCTCCTCCTTTTCTCTATGTCTATCTCTGGTGAGTGCACACTCCCATAGCAAATTTAATAATTAATCATAGTTGTGATAGCTGTTTGAGGAAAAATGTGCAGGATCTAATGGGGCCTCATGTATGGAGGTGGGGATAGTCAGTGAGGGCTTTTATTAGTAAATACAGCTCTATTCTATTCTGGGAGAAGCAATAGCAATTAATTAAGTCAAGAGAACTGGGAAGAGGAGGACAAGGAAGAAGAGGAGGAGGACCAGGAGGGGAAAGAGTGTTCCAGGTTGAGCCAGTAGAATGTTCTAAGGTCCTGAGGCAGAAAAGAGTTCAGTGCACACTGAAGGGGCTGAAAGAAGTAGGAGTAGGGGCAGCAGATGAGGTTACTGACAGGTGGGAAAGGGTCAGGTCTGAGGGCTTCAACATTCATTTTGTTGACCCTTGACATTCCTTAAGATCATGGTTGTCAACTCTACACGTTTCTCCTTGACCTGAGTTTTTTTTACATCATACATTTCTAACCCTATGAAAACTCTCTTTGCCTAACTCTGACTCATAGTGATCACAGTGATGAGACTGTGGGCAAGACTCATGGCAAGGCACACTAGTTGAGTGACTAAGAACATGAGTCTTGCAGTGGTTCAAATTCTAGCTTCTTCTTACTGGATGATCTTGAGAAAGCTGTTTAACTTCTCTGAGCTTTCATCTGGAAAAAAAAAGAGTAATAAAATCTCTTCCATGTGGATTTGGCAAAGAGTAAATAAACAGATGCAGTAAAAGCACTAAGCGCAAGCTTGAGTTATCTGAGTTGTTCATCACATGGCCAGCTGTACTTGTTGAAGGATAAGGAGATTCAACCTACACAGTAGCCCCAGATTTTTCTCTGCTGCTTCTTGATTTTCCTTGGCACAGCCTTGACCAGTAACTAGGATAAGAGTTCAGTTTTTTTTGTTGTTGTTTTATTCTGTGACTTTTTTGTTAGTTTGTTTTTGCCATAAATTGCATGTGTCCACTGGAGAGAGACAGAGACACAGAGAGAGAGAAAGTGAGAAACCACCCCCAGGGAGGATGACTACACCTCAATCCCATCTCCTCCATTCTCCTCCTGGGATTGTGAGCATGCACACACACACACTCACACACACACTCGGCGTGATTTTTGCCATAGGGTGGGTACCACCACACCCATCGGCGTGATTTTTAAGCCCCCAGGTCCAGGACTCAAACTGCTATTGTCCAGGTGGGAACCTAGCACCTTAACCACTGTGCCATCTGCTGACCGTCTGTGACTTCTTTCTTAAGTTGTGATTCAAACACTTATTTTTCATTCCTTGTCCCACTCTCAAGAGCATTTGACATCCCTGTTTAGGCCTGGCCTCTGCTTTTCATTTAGCATTCTTTAGGGAAATTCTGTCTTTATACATTTCACCACCTTGACTCTGTCATTATTCATGTTTTTATTTCCCACCCAGATTTCCCAACTCTTGCCTTTACTTGTCCTGAATTCTGGACCTCTGTCTTCCCTGGTTATTTGTGTCTGGTTGTCTTATTTCAGCTATTCATTAATCTGGTCCCAGACTCTCGGATTGCACTGGGTAGGTGATGTCGTACATTCCTTTCCCCCTCTTTGACCTCCTGACTCTGGAGCCACAGTTCATATGTGATACTTGCTATCTGGAGAAACTTACACCATGTTTTCAATCTAACACCCAGACTCACAACCCTTTCTTGGCCTCATGTCCCTGTATAAAACCTCATGCTGTTGCTGCCTTTATTCCTTCTTGGATTAGAAACATGACCCTTGGGTTCCTGTCACCAATTCTGACTCAGCATATTGAAAACCGAATTCACCTCTTCATGCCTTGTTCTCTCTATACCTTGGTCAGATTGTGGTGTAGAACTTAATTGCATCATATTTGCCTGCACTGTGAAGTTATGAAATCTCTGAAGACTAATTTTTCTTAATTATTTTGCTCTCTCCAGAATCTCAGTCAGGCTCTGCAAAATAAAAGAAAATTTTTAAGTAGTGGTTTTCACAATTAATTGGAAATTGTTATTCTGACATTAAAGATAAGATCAACTTGCACCATCAAGGAAAAATAGGACCATTGGGTGCCAGAAGGCAGCAGGTACTATGGAACAATTCCAAAGATTTTCAATTATTTGGAAGAAGGTTCCATGGTCAGCTGCTAGAGTCAATGAGGTAACATCCTTCTCTGCCTGGGGAGAACTTTCTAGGTATCATTATGGCAAAAAGAAAAAAAAATAATAATGTGTTCACAACCTTTCCCACACCTTGAACATGTCTCTGTTTGACTTTCCAGTGTTTTGTTGCTCTCTTCCTAAGAGGCAGTATTCTAGTTTTCTGGAGAGGAGCTAGGTTCACCTACAGAATAACAGATGCCAGGGGGTGGGGAAAGGGGAAGCACAGAAATCATAAGAGCCATGTATGGAGATAGTGAACTTGGGGGAGGTCATCTCGCAGAGAGTACTTGGAGCAGCTGATGAGTGAAAAGGAATCGGAGTGGGGAGGGGTGAAGGGTCTCTTCTGATGTCCTTTATAAAAAAACATAGTTGACTTGGGTATAAAATTTGTCTTTTTTAAAAATTACTTTGTCCCTTGCATCCTGCATAATGTTGACTCTCAAATATATCTGTTGAATTACTATTTAAGCAATATTTGTGACTACTGAAATTGTAGCATATAACAAATGATAGCCAGACCTGCCAAATTCACACCATTCACAGTATCGTGTGTGTGTGTGTGGGGGGGCACAGTCTTTTGAAAGTCTAAGTCTAGTATGAGGATGGGTTGTTTAGAGAGAAGCAGAGGAACTCATACCAACCCGCCCTCACTTCACAGAGAGATGACCATGTCCTCCTGTGTAAGGCTGGTTCAGGACCAAGGACAGCACCTCACCACGCTCACTCCCTCAGGGTTTCTTGCTGCCACTCCCATATTTGTGTATGATTTCAACATCTTGGGCCCCTGTTCTTCCATTACTCCTGCTCCACAATCCTCCCAACTGGGGTGACCCAACTACTCCTTTATCCACTCCTAGATATGACAGCCAAGTATTGCTGGAGAGGAGTGACAAAAAGGTTGCTTAAATGACACACAATTTCAGGATTGTTTCTCTGCTGCACCAAGCAGTCCTAAAATGTCCCTTTTCCTCACTCTCTACCTTGTGCCCCCTCGTGGCTACTCCAAGCTCACCTCTGTCTTGCCTTTTACACCTTTGTCTTTCTCTCAATCTTAGTTTATTACTCTAACACTGCCTCCTCCTTCCCTGAGAAGTTGAAGTTACAAGATGGGAAATCTTCTTGCTTCCTTCTTACACTCACTTTCCCTCGTCCATTATCAAAGGAAAAGATGTCCTGTGGCCTCTTCAAAAGAGATTCCCTATCTCTGCCTCTCTGAAGGTTGAGGAGATTTAGGTCCTCCAGGGCCAGAACTTGTTTTGTCATTTTCACCCTGCCTCTGGATCACTTTGGATCATGCCCAGCAAACAGGTCTGTGTCTCCAGACAACTGTGGGGTTCTGTCATAATCCTGTGGAGTTTTATTTAAGGCATAGGTTGAAGGACCCAACTCCAGGCCTACTGAGTTAGTCTTTAGTCATGAGGCTCTAAAATTTATATATTGAACAAGGGTTCTTGTCTGGGAAGTGCTAGTAAAAGTTCTGCGTTTGTTCTTGCTGCTCCCAAACCATTTGGAGAGGTCCAACGACCTCTCCAAAATGCAAACCTGATTATGTCATTCTCTTTTAAAAATCACTTAAATCCTGGAGTGCTGATGGCAGAGAGTGTCCACCTTCCTCTCAGTAATAACTTGGACTCTTCTGACACTTCCAGCTTCAGAGTTTCCTCTGCCAGGTAGATTTCTTTTTTGCTCTCCCTGGCCCCCATTTCCCACCCCAGGGACCACTGAACTCTCCTGCCTCCTGTCTTCATCCTTCCTTATCCAGTTTCCCAGCCCAAACTTTGAGCGTTTCCTAGGAGTGTAATGCCCAGCCCTTATCCCCAAGCAGTTCATCATAATTTATCTTGAAATGAACATTCTACCAGGCATGTTTTCCATATCACTGCTTAGATTTGCATAGACTAGCTTAGACCTCTAATGAACAATTATACTACCTTTTCTATGGGCAAGCACATTCTGAATTCCAAATAACTGACTGGTTTGTAAATGATGTATCTAAAGACATGTGGAGCTCAGCGAGGACTGGAAATTGCCAGGGATGGCTTCATGGGGAGTGGGTCTTGAGTTAGTCCTGGAGGGATGTGTAGAAGGAGGTCAGCAAGAGAATTATTCCGGAAGGAAGAGTGAAGGCACAGAAGCAGACTTGAGAGGGGACAGTGAAGAGGAGTTGTGTGGAGAAAACATGTTGGGAGGGTTTTTATTGCTCGACAAATAGAAGCCAATTTAATTCATTTCCCCTCTCCTTCCACTTAATGTTCTAAGTCAGGGAAAGCAACACTGAAATCTCTGCTCCCATCGCCATTTTTAATAATCATGACACTTTTGTTTTGGGTAGGTCCCAGCATGGCCTAAAAACCCTTTAGAATGCAGCAACCCAAGCAGGAGATTGGAGTTAGCGTGCATTGGGAGATCCATTTGCTATTGGTGTTCTAGGTTTATTTAAGTGGGAGTTTTTGTCTCTCAAAGGGACTGTTTCATGAGTAACTTTATTAAATAAAAAAATGTAAATAACCCTTTTTTTTAAGAGAGTTTTTTTGCTGTAAGGCACATGTACTTGCTGGAGAGACAGAAACAGAGAGAGACAGAAAGCAAGAAGTCACCCCCACCCCCACCCCCAGGGGAATGACCCTCCTGCAGTCTCTCCTCTATTCTCCTCTCAGGATTCTGGACACTCTGGCACATGCTCCCAGTGTAAATTTTAAGTTGCCAGGTCCAGGACTCGAACCACAGCTAACTATAGGAGTCTAGCAATGTAACCATTATGCCATCTGCTGATTCCATAAATAACCCTTTTAACAGCATTAATATAGGTGTTCAAGTATTGAGCTGTCATAAAATCCATGATGTATTTTTCTGCGCAAAAATGCATCATGACTTTTGTGATGACCCAATACATTATGATACTGATTTGTTACTGTTGTTGTTTTGATTCTTTTTTTTTTTTTTTGCCAGAGGGCACATGCACTTACCAGAGAGAAAAAAGTGCCTCCCAGTGGAGCATGGTCATGCCACAATCCCTTCTCCTTTACTTCTCCATCCCTTCAGGACCTTGGGTATGCCACATATGTGCTCAGCGTGTTCTCCAAGTCATTAGGGCCAGGACTCAGCCAGGTGGGATTCAGCTCCTTCAACCACCTAGCCACAGGGTTGTTGATACTGTCTTGATAGGATATAAATTTCATAGTGAAACAACTATTTAACTAGTGTTTAAATATGTGTGCTTTTTAGCAGATGGCATTGGTCCAGTTAGTGATGTTAATTGCTTTCTTTCCTCAGATCCTAATTGTGTATTCACTCCTTTTTTTAGAGCTTAGTATTGAGTTTTTTTAAAGAATAATTTTTATATACTAAGTGTGGTAGCTCTATTAATGAATTTTACTCATTCTTAACCAATAGACAATTTATTCGGTTGCTGGAAAAGTCATGATGCATTTTTTTGCATAGAAAAAGTATGTCATGGCTTTTCCAAGACTCAATACATCTCGACAATAGGGGTCTATACATAATGTTTCAGTAAGAAAGATTTTAAGTGCCCGGGCAATTCTTGCTCCTGCAGGCTGCCTTCTCTGCCTGCCTTTCCCCCCTTCTTCTCTTGGCCTAATTTTTACCTCTTAAGAACTAGAGCATAAATCATCTGTCCCCTGAGATCTTTTCGGAACCTCCACACCCACCATGAGAATCAGTCTGTCCTTGGTTCTGCACACTGTTTATGCACCATCAGTGGAAAGTTTTGTTGGGGACATGGCCGCCTCTCTGGCTAGACCTGGAGCTCCTGAGGGCAGCCTTGTGCCTTGCTTACCTTCTCTTCCCCATCCTCTCATGCAGCAGGCACCAGCTGCATCCTTTCTGAATGACTGACCCTAATGAGGTGTTCTTGATAACAGCCATAAATCATTGTGAAGTACGAGGCTAGTGGAATTTTCATTCTATTTGAGTATATTAATGTTCATGCGGGTTTACTTGATGAAGCATAACCTGTGGGTGAAAGCATTAACGTGGAGTCATGGTTTCCAGCTGAGCCTGCCCTCGTTTGAGTAGAGGGAGGTTTTTGGATCCTAGAACCGGAAACACACATGCTGTGAAGCAAATAGGCTGGGCCTCTTTTAGGGCAACAGTTGATATCCTCTTCCTGAGTGTGGGGGGCAGAGGGAAGCTGGGACTTGGGGAGGCCTGCAGCATGCCCTGGAGTGAGGGAGTGACATTCAGAATGTGTCCTGCTGGTCATATTCCCTTCCGCTTGAGCCTTACCCTTTGCCTCAGTTTTGCATATGGGAGATGGGAGGAAGCCAGTAGAATTATTGTGTAATAAAAATAACTCCCATTTATTTCCTATGAGACAAATACCTGCTGAATATGTGAGCTCATTTAATCCTCATGACAGCCCTAGGAGGTGGCAACGTCAGGATCCCCACTTTACAGGGAAGACACTGCATTCTGGAGAGGTTGGTGACATGTACAAGGCCAACTGCCAGCCAATGACAAAGATGAAGATCTATGGTCTCTTTGATCACAGAACCCAGATTCCCATTTTTTTTTTTTAACCTTCATGCTAAGCTATCTTTGTGGTAGCTTTGGAGAACCTCAATAAGGAACCTCCACACCCACCATGAGAATCAGTCTGTCCTTGGTTCTGCACACTGTTTATGCACCATCAGTGGAAAGTTTTGTTGGGGACATGGCCGCCTCTCTGGCTAGACCTGGAGCTCCTGAGGGCAGCCTTGTGCCTTGCTTACCTTCTCTTCCCCATCCTCTCATGCAGCAGGCACCAGCTGCATCCTTTCTGAATGACTGACCCTAATGAGGTGTTCTTGATAACAGCCATAAATCATTGTGAAGTACGAGGCTAGTGGAATTTTCATTCTATTTGAGTATATTAATGTTCATGCGGGTTTACTTGATGAAGCATAACCTGTGGGTGAAAGCATTAACGTGGAGTCATGGTTTCCAGCTGAGCCTGCCCTCGTTTGAGTAGAGGGAGGTTTTTGGATCCTAGAACCGGAAACACACATGCTGTGAAGCAAATAGGCTGGGCCTCTTTTAGGGCAACAGTTGATATCCTCTTCCTGAGTGTGGGGGGCAGAGGGAAGCTGGGACTTGGGGAGGCCTGCAGCATGCCCTGGAGTGAGGGAGTGACATTCAGAATGTGTCCTGCTGGTCATATTCCCTTCCGCTTGAGCCTTACCCTTTGCCTCAGTTTTGCATATGGGAGATGGGAGGAAGCCAGTAGAATTATTGTGTAATAAAAATAACTCCCATTTATTTCCTATGAGACAAATACCTGCTGAATATGTGAGCTCATTTAATCCTCATGACAGCCCTAGGAGGTGGCAACGTCAGGATCCCCACTTTACAGGGAAGACACTGCATTCTGGAGAGGTTGGTGACATGTACAAGGCCAACTGCCAGCCAATGACAAAGATGAAGATCTATGGTCTCTTTGATCACAGAACCCAGATTCCCATTTTTTTTTTTTTTAACCTTCATGCTAAGCTATCTTTGTGGTAGCTTTGGAGAACCTCAATAAAGAGCTCGATGAATAAAAGGGGCAAGGAATATGTTTATTAAACAGAGCGCTCAGTGGAAAGTTAGTAAAAAAACCTGGGTTTTCTGAGAGATTTCTTAGCCCAGAGTAAAGACACACTGTGAAGACTGCAGGGTTGATTGGATCGCTAGCTCAAGGTCTTTTGAATCTAATGACACTTACTTCCCATCGGGTCATGGTGATGCTGGGACACCCCAGCACAGACTTCAGGTGCTGTGCCGTAGTTTCTAAGGACAGAGGTCTTTCCGGGGAGGAGTCAGGCAAGCCAGTGTTGGAGGGCTGTGCTGCCTTTTCTGAACTGTGCACTGTGGTCTTTTTTCCTACCAGTAGGTGGAAACAGAACTGAATCTTTCAGCACTTGCTCTTTCAGCTGAATCCTGGCAGGATTCCTTTCATTTCTGCCTCAAAGGAAAAAAAAAAAAATTAGAAGTTGAGAGTGTGCAGTTAGAGGATCATACTCTGCGGTCTAACTGGAATACTTCCAATCTGATGATCAGATGGTGGTGTTAGTCCAGGGAAGACGGTGCTGGAGCAGCCGCTGGCAGCCCTGGGTGTGGGGGGACTCCACCAGACACCCACCCCGAATGGGGGCTTTTCCTGTCCTGACCACGCGTTCTTTTCCAAGACTTACCCCCCTAGTTTTAAACCCTTGGAGCCAGTAGGTAGTGTGGTGGTTAAGGTGCTGGATACTCCCATATGGCAGACCATGGTTCAAGTCCTAGACCTGGTGGCTTGTTCTCTCACTTTCCTTCTTTCTCTCTATGTCTCTTTCTGGTCAAATCAAAATAAATGAGCGAATAAAAAATTAAATAAGTAATTATATAAAAATGAAGTAAAACCATATTCTTACTATTAAATTATGAAAATGTTTATTTTCAAAAACAGCACTTCTGACATAAAAATCTGCTACATAGAGGAGAGTGTGAGGAAAGACATTAAGGAGAAAAATAGAGAGGCAAGACATTTATGGGACAGTTCAGTATTATCTGTTGAAGATAACGTGTATAGTGTTCCCACCTGAACTGGTGAGAAATGTTGAAATATTCACTTTACAAGCTGAATGACATATGTAATGAATGTATTTAAAAAAATAGAAATAAAAAAATATTTTAAGGGACTAGCAGTTGGTGTAATGGCTACAATGGCTATATGCTGGACTCACATATAGTCAACTGCGGTTCAAGTCCCGGACCCGGTGGCTTAAACTCACACTGGACGTGTGTGTGTGTGTATGTGCCCAAGATCCCAAGAGAATGGAGGAGCAGGGATTATGATGTAGCCATCCCCCCAGGGAGTGATTTATTGCTTTCTGTCTCTCTATCTTTCTCTGTTTTTCTGGCGAGTGCATGTGCCCTATAGCTAAATGCTCTCAAAAAAAAAAAAAAAAGTTTTTAAAAAATGCGCCACATAGAAACAGCACGTAAATGGGTAAAGTGGGAGAGGAACGCCTTCCACCCTGGGCCCCGTCTTCACAGTGCACTTGCTAACAGTTTTTTGCGTAGCGATCAATACTACTTCTGGAACATTTGGCACCCTGTATCTCCACTGAACTAAAGTTGGCAGCACATAATAACTTGTTCTTCTGCCTCTTGCTCTTTGCACTTATCATTGTGTCAGGGCTACCAGTGAATTTGATTAGCTCTGATGGCTCTCACCTGGGGACAGTTTTGTCCTCCAGGTGACAACACTTGGCCATGTCTGAAGACATTTCTGGTTATTACTACTGGGGTAGGGGAGTGCTCCTGGCATCTGATGGGTAAAAGCCAGAGATGCTGCTAAACGTCCTACAGCCGAGGACAGCCTTCAAAGGACAAGGACAAAGCAGTATCAGCCCTAACATCTAGTGCCAAGGTTGAGAAAGCCTTTGCTAAGAAACTTCATTCTCTACAATATGAATTTCCTATCCTTTTTCTTAAATTTTATGTTCTTTTCTACATTCCATTATGTTATTTAGCTTATAAAGTGACTATTCCAACATGTGTACATTTCTCCCTAGTTCAGTTGGTAATATTCTTTATGAACTTTTCTTTTCTTCTTTCTTTCTTTCTAGAAGTTTTTGCCTTAGGGCATGTGCGCTCATTGGGGAGAGAGAGAGAAAGAGATAGTGAGAGAGGAAGTGAGAAATCACTCCCCAGGGGGATGGCCATGGCACAATCCCTTCTCCTACATTCTCCTTCTGGGATCTTGGGCATGCACACACATGCACCCTGTATGAGTTTCAAACCACAAGGTCCAGGGCTTGAACTGCTTGCAGTCATGTGGGACTCCAGCAACATAACTGCTACACCATCTGCTTTGCCCTGTGAACCATTTTCTACTGCTAGTCATTGCAGGTTTTTTTCCCAATTCACTACTCTTAAAAGCAGTGTTGCAGTGAACATCATTCAACGTCTTTGTTAAATAATTTATGTTTTATTTCTGCAAGATAAAGACACCAAAGTAAAATGTCTGAGTATAGGATATTGTTAAATTTTTAAAAATATATTATTTAAATCTATTTTTTCTTTATACATGGTAAAGCACATGCATGCACACGTGAGAGAGAGATTGAGAGAGGAGCATAAGATCAGATCAGATCATGATTCCCACCCAGCGCGCCCCCAGTCCTCCAGCACATCAAAGTCTTGGGCACTCCCTCATGGTCCCGCATGTTTCCAGCTGACCGGGCTGTGGATTCAAATGGTGGCAGGCATGTGGGATCCAGCTTCTCACAAATAAACCCTGTGCCGTACTGTGGTGCTACTTTGCTTTCATTTATTCCGTTTAATGTATTTAGATATTTTATTGAAGAAATATTTGATTATGGGCTACTGTCTCCATTTCTGGTAGAAGCACCTCACTGTTTTGTTTTGTTTTTTTTTTAATTTGGAAAATAATGAAATCCTAAAGCTCTTTTAGTATTTCGATAAGCATAGCCATTTGATAAGTCTCCTGTATTAGATGAACAGTTTGCCCTAGGGATTTCTAATGTAGTGATGTCCTTATAATCCTCACATGTTGGAATGAGCAGATAATGATGTCTTCAGTGATTCTGTTTGAAGCATCCCAACCCCCCTTTAGAGGTGATTTTAATCCTATAAAGAAAAGTTACGTATTTTCAGGTCATACTTTTTGCCACTGCCTTGGGTTTCTCTTACAGTGTCTCATGCATGACAAACATTATTAAATATGATATTCACAATGATGCCTCTAGGTGGTAACCTTTGCCCTTTTTTAAAAGTTTATTCACTTATTTTCTCTAGGAGAGAGACAGAGACAGAGGAGAGAGACAGACATCTTCACTGTCATGCAACAATCCAGCCCGGGTCTCAGCTGGCCCAGATTACAGGCATATGTGTGCTCAGAGAGATCCCAGGATGGGAACTCAAGACCTTTCCCATGTGAGTCCAGTCATAATAGCACTGCACCACTGCCTGCCCTAGGAGGCAGTGTTTTAATCTTTGTTTACTTAAGGGAATGACTTCAGGAAGTTGAAGACTCGTGCCAAAAAATATTATCTAGGAAGAGACGGAACTTAAGCCTGTACTTGTATGTGTTCTGTCCTCTCCCATCCTATGTTATTCCAGTTCACTCCCCTGCTGTAGGCAGAGTTTTAGCATTTCCACATTGGTGACCATTAAACAATTTTTGAGAAATCAAAGAAAAAAAAATTAGTTCCAAGTTGCTTTTTCTCAAGGGGCTGCACTTGGACTTGAGAGCAAATAGGCAAATGTCACTCCAGTCAAGTGGATGCTTTTATCGCAACATTAAGAGAAAATCAGAGCAAATTGAAGGACACAAAGCTCTCCCACTGGAGGATTCCCACATATATGCATTATTTGAAAGGAGAAAATATCAGTGTCCTCCCTAGAGCCTGGATTTGATGTGATATTAGGGAAAAGCTTTCAGTTATATTTATTTCTCTTGGTTTAATCCCAAGACAATGTCAATTTCCATTATGAAAATTGCAGGTGTAAAATATAGTATCTTCTGCTCTCTGTGGCAGAGACAATCTGAGAAGCCTCAGGAGAAATTATTGCCCCAAGCCAACTGGAATTTCTTATTCCTGATTTTTTTGTGTATGCCAAGCTTAGGTTAGTGTCCCAAAAAGGTGCTATTAGTTTTTTTTATTATTTTGACTTCTGCTTACATGATCTGCCATGTGGCTGCCTCTTGCTCTAGGGGTTTCTCCAAAAACTAATGTGTGAGGAACGTTGCCATTTTTTGTCAGAGTCTCCAGTGCTCCTCTCCCGCTATGTCGTCTCATTTCACTCTGTTGATTGTTGAAAGTTTAAAGTGCATAACTGATTTTACCATAGTGAATGATATACACTGTGTACAGACCAGTTAAATACCCCTGTTATTTCTTTGCTTACTAGGCTTCAGTTCTTGCTTTTAGATGTCTTTTAACTTTTCCCCCCACAGTCCTTTCAGACTTGGTGAGTTCTCTGTTTTTTTGAGGAAGATATAAATACACTGCCCTTGATCCCTCATTTAAATGCCCTTTGTCACAGCATTCCGTATCTCACAGTTCTGAACTCCCAAAGGTCTATGCCTCAGGGCCTTTGCTCATGCTAGTCTCTCTGTCTAGGACACACTGCACTGCCTACCATCTTCTCTTCTACTTGCAGATTAACTTCAGTTCACATCTTCAGAGAAGGCTTCTCAGTCCACCACAGCCACAGATCCTCTAGCCAAGATCACCTGTTAGTATGATTATTTCAGGAGCCTGTCCATATCAAGAGATTGGACATGCTATTAGGCCAGGGGCCAAGTAAACTCTAACAGTACAATAATTGTTTGTATAAGGCCTGCATTTCTCTGGATTCCCCGTCAGCTCCTCTGCTTTTAGACCTTATTTTCCAGACCAGCATTTTCTCTAATAAGTATATATCCCTTCACACTGCTCACCTGTCCTTTCTGCTGGGCCCATCTGTGTGTCTTCATACTGTCTCTCTTTAGGGAACCCTGATTCCCATTCCAGGCCCAGCCAGCCCTCAAAAAAAAAAAAA
>NW_006159692.1:5912594-5936523 GCF_000334495.1 Tupaia belangeri chinensis
AAAAAAAAAAAAAAAAAAAAGACTCACCTAGGCATTTCTCTATCCTCTTGTCTCCCCTCAATACCAACAGGTTGTATTGGATTAGTTTGTTTGCTTGTGTTTATTTATTGTGGATATTTTAAGCATGTCAAGAAAGCAGATACAAGCTTCTGACAAATAGCCATGGGTTCACTGCTCAGACTTGCAAATGTCAACATTTGCCATGTTTGGCTCAGATTTTTTTATTTTTAAAGAATTGTTACAGGGCTGACTCAGTCATAATGTATTGCTCAAGTGAAGCTGGACCCATATCGAAGATTGCAGGTTTCGTTCCTTGGTCGACCTATACTCTCTGGGCACCCGTGATCCTAACTGTTTGGGATACCTGAGAGTGTTGGGGGAGAGGAATCAGCTTGAGATCCTGTTGAGAGTGATTTTCTTTTTATCACTCCCAATTTCTCTTTTAAGAAACAAACTTTAAGAAAGATAGACAGAAAAAATATTATAGAGATAGTTAAGGCTCCACACTTTCCTCAAAGGTAACCACTATGTAGACAATTGCCTAAGTGAACCTTGGCCATCCTGTAAGTCTTGTAGTGGAACATGTTATCTCACTCTTGTTTTCATTTATATTCCCCTGATACTAGTAAGGTTGAACATTTTATGTTTACTGATTCCTCAGGCTACTTCTACAAATGGCCTGTTTTTATGTTTTGCTACTTATCTACTTGGTTTTATCTTTCATACTGGTTTGTAAAGTTCTCTGTGTATTTAGATTCTTCCTTTAAATTTTAATGTGATCAAATGAATTAGGATTTTTCCTGCATTTTCTAGTTTGACTAACAAATCCTTCTCTGCCCTGAGGCTGTAAAGATAATCTCCTCAGTATGCTTTTCTGTTCACATTTTGATCTTTCATTCACATTGAATTAATTTTTATAATTATATAGAAATCGAATTTATCCTAATCAAGCTGCTACATACAGTTCGGTATATTTCTTCCTTTACTTATACCTCTGACTTGGTTTTCTTGTCTTATTATGCTGTCTACTACCTCCAATGTGGTATTAAATGGAAGCATTCTTAGAAATTTGCTAAATCTTACTAAATTTGAAACATTAATAACCAATCATATAAGAGTTATCTCAGCTTTATAGAAGAGGTGACTGAAACAGAGTGGTTAAGTAACCTCTATAGAATCATACAGCTAGTAAGTAACAACAGAGCCTAGATTCAAACCCAGGTCTGAGAGACTTCAAAGTTTAACTGTTTACACTGCCTCTTGGTCACATATAACTTGGAGGAAAGATACCCCTTTCCATCATGCCTGCTCTTACCCAGATCCTTTCATTCTAATCAGAAAGAAAATTATATTGAAGTGATGCCAGAAAAGCACTTCCAGTGTATCTGAACAATACTAATAGACTTTGTTTGGTTTAGACCTGCCAAGTGTAGATTTTAAAACTTTCTAAATATGAAATAGTTCTTATTCTAGATGGCAAAAGCATTCACTCAATATAATTGTGTCTTGGTGAAGCTAAGGAATAGGGAAGGGAGCTTCATAGTAAGTTAACATTCATAGTAAGTTAACTTTTAACAAGTAATTGAAATATCTTCCCTCCTTTTCTATTTTCCTGCATTCCTATTTGCCTTCCCAGCCTCTATCCATAAAAAAGCTGAGGCAGCTTACAAAGCTCTACCCAAAACAAGGTAAAATAAGAAGATCAGGGTAAAGAGAAAATAATTGTGATAAAATAAGGAATGATTCTTGCCTTAGTGTCATTTGTTATAGTTTGGCCACAACATAACCCTAAGCTTCCTAGCAACCAGAGCAAAGAAAACCTGTCCAGCTTACACGACTCACAGTGGGTATGGCATGAAAATAGAATTGTTGCTAAGGCGATGCTCAACATAAAGCTGAGGCTGGAGAGAAGCCTCTGCCCCTCATGCAAGGGCCCTCCATGATGCCATGGGCAGAGCTCACAGAATCTCCTTGTTGGGAAGTGCCCCTTGCCTGGACTACAGTCCCCTACTCAATCCCATGCTTCTCAAGGGAATAAGCACTGTATCTATTTTATTCACCTACATATACCAGAGGCCAGCACAGCACCTGACACACAGTAGGTGCTCATGTATGTTTGTGAATGAATGAGTGTTGTTTCTGATGTCCATCAATAAAAGCCAATGGCTGAATACAAGATCAATATACAGAAGTCTATTGTATACTACTAATGGACAATCTGGAAATGAAGATTTTTTTAATGTATTTTTTTAAAGGTTTTTGCTACAGGACATGTGCACTTCCTAGAAAGACAGAGAGAGACAGAGAGACAAAAGGCGAGAAATCACCCCTCAGGGGGGATATACCATGCCAGAATCTCCTCTCCTCCATTCTCCTCTCAGGATCTTGGGCACACACGCACACGTGCCTGGCGTGAGTTTAAGCCACCAGGTCTGCGACTTGAACCAAGGTCGACTATGTTGGAGGCCAGTGACATAGCCATTATACCATCTGCTGGTCCCTGGAAATGAAGTTGTTAAAAATTCCATATACAATGCAAGGGTGGTTCAACATATGCAAGACCGTAAGCATAATATACCATATTAACATAAAGAAAGATAAAAATTATATGATCAATTGATGCAGAGAAAGCATTTGACAAAATATAACCCCTTCATGATTAAGACTCTTAACAAGATTGGTATAGAAGGGTAATTTCTCAACACAATAAAAGCCATCTATTAAAAACCCATAGCTAACATCAAACTGGTATAAGACAGGGATGCCCATGTTCTCCACTCCTTTTCAATATAGTCCTAGAAGTGTTAGCAAATGTGATCAGAAAACAGAATAATATAAAAGGCATTCGAATTGGCAAAGAGTTGAAAATATCTTAATTTGCATATGACACGATGGTATACTTAGAAGACCCAAAGGTTTCTGTGAAAAAACTTCTCAAAGTATTAATGAATACAGTGAAGTGGCAGGATACAAAATTAACATCCAAAATCTATAGTATTTCTATACATGAACAAGTTGACCGAGGTAGAACTGAAGAAAGGAATCTCTTTTACCACAGCCACAAAATGTATAAGATACCTAGGGAAAAACTTAACCAAGGAAGTCAAAGACATTTACAAAGAAAACTGTGTAAATCTTTAAAAAGATATTGAAGATGACATAAAAAGTGGAAGGACAGGGAACCAGCAGTTAGCGTAATGGCTATGTTGCTGGACTCCCTCGTAGTCGACCGTGGTTCGTGTCCCGGACCCGGTGGCTCCACAAAATGTATAAGATACCTAGGGAAAAACTTAACCAAGGAAGTCAAAGACATTTACAAAGAAAACTGTGTAAATCTTTAAAAAGATATTGAAGATGACATAAAAAGTGGAAGGACAGGGAACCAGCAGTTAGCGTAATGGCTATGTTGCTGGACTCCCTCGTAGTCGACCGTGGTTCGTGTCCCGGACCCGGTGGCTTAAAACTCACGTCGGGCGCGTGTGCGTGCGTGCCCAAGATCCCGAGAGGAGAATGGAGGAGAAGGGATTGCGGCGTGACCATCCCCCCTGGGGGGTGATTTCTCGCTTTCTGTCTCTATGTCTCTCTCTGTCTGTCTGGCGAGCGCACGCGCCCTACAGTGAAAATCTCTCAAAAAAAAAAAAAAAGTGGAAGGACATCTCATTTTTCCTGGATTGGAGGAATTAATATAATCAACATTGCAATTCTACCCAAATTAATCTACATATTTAATGCAATTCTAATCAAATTTCCAGAGACATTCTCCACAGATATAGAAAAGATGATCATAGAATTTATCTGGAATCATAGAAGACCAAAACAATCCTGTGCAAGAAGAGTGGAGGGAGTGGCATTTCACTCTTTGACCCCAAAATGTACTATAAAGCTGTGATAGTCAAAACAGCATGGTCTTGGCCCAAAAACAGTCAGTCGACTAATGGAATAGAATAGAGACCCTCGAAATAATCTCCCAAACTTATAGCCAAATGATTTTTGACAATGATACCAGTCAATCTAGTGGGAAAATGAAAACTTCTTTAGCAAATGGTGCTGGAAAAACTGGGTATCCACCTGCAGAAAGATGAAAGTGGATCCCCATCTTTCACCATTAACAAAAATCAACTCAAAACAGATCAAAGATCTGAACCTAAAACTTCAAACTATAAAACTAGTTTGAAGAAAATACTGGGGAAACTCTGGGAGAATTGGGGTAGGCAAAGACTTCTTAAATAAGACTCCCAAAACACAGGCAGTAATCCCGAAAATAGACAAGTGGGATTACATTAGATAAAGAAGTTTCTTCACGGCAAAGGACACAGTAACTAGTGTGAATTGACAACCCTCGGAGTGGGAAAATTTTTTTGTGAACTATGCCTCAGAAAAGGGACTGATAATCAGAATTCACAGGGAACTAAAGTGGCTTACCCAGAAAAAAAACGATTAACTCAATTAAAAATGGGGAAATTAGCTGAACAAAAAACTCCCTAAGGAAGACATATGAACAGCCAAAAAGCATACAAGGAAATGTTCAACATCCCTCATCATAAGGGAGATGCAGATTAAAACCACAATGAGATACCACCTACCCCTGTCAGAATGGTGACAATTAAAAATACAAAAAATGATAAAAGAGGAACTCTCTGACATTGTTGGTGGGAATGTAAATTGGTCCAGCCACTATGAAAAACAATGTGGAGATTTCTCAAAGACTTACAAATATAACTACCATATGATCCAGCAGTTCCACTCCTGAGTGTCTGCCCAAAGGACAGGAGGATGCTTGGTCAGAAAACCGCTTGCACATCAGTGTTTCTTGTGGTCTTATTCATGATTGCTAAGACATGGATCCAACCCAAATGTGCATGAAACAGATAAATGAAGTGAAAAAGTGTGGCACATATATTCTTTTTTATTTTTATTTTTTGGAGAGATTTTTGCTATAGGGCGCGTGCGCTCACCAGAAAGAAAAAGACAGAGAGATAGAAAGTGAGAAATCACCCCCAAGGGGGGATGGCCACACTGCAATCCCTTCTCCTCCATTCTCCTCTCAGGATCTTGGGCACACATGCACACGCGACTGGCATGAGTTTAAACCACCAGGGTCTGGGACTCAAATCACAGTCGGCTACATGGGAGTTCAGCAACATAGCCATTACGCTAACCGCTGGTCCCAGCACATATAGTCTATGGACTACTATGCAGCCATAAAAAACAAGACCCTGGCATTTGATAGAAAGTGGTTGAATATGGAAGATTTATTGCTGAGCAAAGCAAGCCAGGCTATGAAAGAGAGACATTGTATGTCTTGACTTAATATATACTGCCTATCTGCACTCTGTGGTAGAGATTGAAAGATTGGAGGACATAAAAGCAGTGAAAATAGTTATGGACACTGGAGACAATTTGGAAGGAAAGTGGGAGAGGGGAAGAGTATAGGAAAAGAAATCAGTGAGGAAAAAATAGAGATGCAAGACATTTGTAGGACACACAAATGGTTTATTACCTGTTGATAATAACATGTATAGTATTCTCAACTGTACTGGTCTGAGGTGTATTTCATGTTGGCTAAATTCTCTTTATAAGCCAAATGATGTATAGTGCTCAAATGTTTAAATAATAATAATAAACTAAATAAATAAAAATTTTAAAAATTCCATTTACAGTATCACCAAAAAGAATAAAATACTTAGGAATAAATTTAATGAAAGAGGTCCAAGACTTATGCACTGAAAACTACAGGACATTGGGGAAAAGTTGGTGTTGGTGACATAACTCTTGAGCAAATTTATTGAAGCAATTTTATGTGAAGTAAAAATACTGGGATTTTAGGTATGTGGCTCTGTGATCATCTGACTTGATTGAAGGCTATAATTTAAATTTTTAAGAGGAATATGTGGGCTAGACATACATTTGGCAATTCTCTGTGATTATTATTTTTTGCAACCAAGCTCCTAACAGGAAGGAATAGCAGAGGATTGAAGTTGAATTTCTTGGTCAGGAATCTGAAGTGTAGACATTACATGTTTCCAGACAAGGGTGCTACGAACAATTTAGATGAATCCATAATACAGAGCACTATAATTGCTTTATGAACTACAGTACATATTGTGTAAAATAACATAAAAAATTATATGGAAAAGGAGAAACTGCCACAAGTGTTTAGTAGCATCTAATTCATATTAAGGACCCTTAATATGATTTCAACCATTAAGCTATATTCTGAGGTCTGAAGCTGCATTTGTTGTCAGTAGCTATTTTTTATCTGACTCCCACTTTTCTAAACAATTTCACTGATGTATATAATGCCCCACAACTCTATAAAGGAGGTACTGCGATTATCTCATTTTACAGAAGCAGAAACTGAAGACAAGGGAGGTTAAGCCACTTGCTTAAGCGTCACACTCTAGTATGTGACCGAGCCAGAAACTGTACCCAGGTCTGGGCACTCTACCACCTTGCTATGCTGTCCCTCTTATTTTGGGCCAAGTGACAGCAAACATAAGTTCCCTGTGATGGCCAAAGTGATTTTCTCCATTATGTGGGGTGTGTGGATATTCTTCGAGGGCTTCATTTTGATGGTTTTAGGGTGCCACAACTAAAGGATTGTCCTGCCGTTAAGACCATCTTTCCAGAGAACCTCCTAGAACTGTAGGATTACTGTTGGTATGACATTTGCCAAGGTGTGACCTCTTAGACACAAGTGTGATCGCCAGGACTGTGTTCCTGCCTACCAAAGACTTTCATACTGTAAAGGCATCTGAAACTTTGTAGGTTTCAGAGTCAATCAATGTAGTTCAAATCTCAGTTTAATAAGAGAACTTTCCCCATAGATGGAGAACGCACACTTAAGGCACTTAGGAAGCTGTTTAAAAAGATATCTGCTAAAACACATAGCCTTTTTTTCAAAATATATCTTCTATTTTTTTCATTCAATCCCTGCATATCATTAGAACATGCACAATTAATTTTTCCAGCATGAATATACTGTATATTAGTTCAAAGATATTACCATACACATTATTATCAACAGATTACTTTCTATTTTTGTGTCTCTTTAATGCTTCTTTCTTTTTCCCCTGGATTCCCTCTCTCTCACCCTCCATTTCTCACCCTCCTCCCATACTGTCTCCAGTATACACAATTGCTCTCCATGCTTATACCTTACAGTCTTTCAGTTTCTGCCACGGAGTGCGTAACATTTGGTATTGAATGGGGATATACAATGCTTCTCTTTCGTAGTCTGGTTTTCCTCACTTAGCAATAAATCTTCCATGTTCACCAACTTTCTATCAAATCCCAGGGTCTTGTCTTTTTTCTTAATGGCTGAGTCATATTCCATAGTGTATATATGCCACAATTTTTCAATCCATTCATTATTCGTGAACATTTGGGTTGGTTCCATACCTTAGCAATTGTGAGACCCTTGGAAGTTTTGTAGACTGGACTTTGAAAAGTTTAGAACTTATCCTTTTTTTTTTTTTTTTTTTTTTTAGTTTTTGCTATAGAGTGCATATAGAGAGAGAAAGAAAGAAAGAGAAGGTATGTAATAAATCATTCCCTGGGGCAATGGTCATGCCACAATCCCTTTTCCTGCATTCTCCTCTTGGGATTTTGGGCACATATGCACTCACTGTGATTTTTCAAGCTGAGGGGTCAGGGACTCAAACTATGAAGCCAGACATGCGGAATTCAGTGCTTTAACCTCTATGCTACCTGATGTCCCTAAAAATGTAAACATTAAACATTTTTCTAAATTGCTAGAGGGCACATGAGCTTGCCAGAGAGATACAGAGACAGAGAGATAAACCACCCCCAACAAAATGTGGTCACACCACAATCTCTTCTCCTTTGTCTTGTTGGGATTTTGAGCACACATGCACATGTGCTTTTCCAATCCATGGAGGATTTGAAACACATAGTTGGCCATGTGGGATGTGGCTCCCTTAACCACTAGGCTATGGGACTGGCCCTTAAATTAATTTCTATCCAAACTTAAAGAAACAAGATTCCCACAGTATGAAGGAAACTGCCACAGATTTGCCTTTTCCCATGGGGAAAAAGGGCTGAGCAAAGCTTCTTTATGTTTGTGGACGAAATGAAGGGAAAGGGTAGGAGTTTGGGGTAGGGGAGGAAAACTGGACTGGAAGCTGACTCTGGATCCTCAGTTAACCGTCTCTTGAACTCTCAGGCCACTCTTTTCCACTTCTGTAAAACCAGAGGGCTGGACTCAAAGTTTTAACATGACATTTTGTGAAACCATAAATACCTGCCTTGGGCTCCAGTTTAATGTGTGCCCTCAGCATTTATGAAGGGGCCATGTTAAGTCTGAGCCATTGGAAAGATGTCGCTGTGTCTTTTATGCAAGTCTGGGGGAAGGTGTTGTCTTTTATGTTACCCACTGCCCATATACTCCAACTTAAAAATTCCTCTTAAAACTTGGAGCTAGGAAACAGTTTCCCTGCTTGAACCTTTACCCTCTTTCGAATTGGACAACATCAGGGATATACCTCGGGGTGTTTCTCTTATTGTTGCCTTTGCCAGGAACCTCAGCTAATTGCAGTGGTCAGTTGTCATGACTTGCCTCAAACAATTTAGGACTCCAAATCTTAGAACTGGATGTTGTCTAATTTGATGTACTTTAATGTAGAAACCACATCAAATCTTTTTTGGCTACAACAGGAGACATAATTTGTGCAGACTAGAATAATAAATAGATGCAGAAATGCAAGCTTACCACTGTTAGCTGCACCTACTGTGTGCCTCCTTCTGTACTCAGCTAGTCCGAAATAACAACAGAAACAACTGAGATTTATTAAGGGCCTGCTCTGGACCAGGCACTGTTCTAAATTCTTTATATTTATTTTCTCATTCAACAGCCTTATTGTTGATTGAGATAATCATTGAAAACTGGGGGAAGTGAGGCAAGTTGAGTCGCCTGGCAAGGTCTCACAGCTGACAAGATACACCATCTCCTTCCCTCGCTCATAGTGACTCCTAAGACGGAGGAGTCACTTTAGACTCATAAAGTTCCTTTGGACTTGGAGGTCCTGGTGGCAAAGAGGCTTTGGCCGCTCTGGTATTGGCTTGTTTATGTAGCTAATTAGTAAGACAAGAACCAGGAAAACTCACCAGGAGGGTAAGAGGAGAATTGAAGACCATAGAAAACGGGAGAAGCCTCGCTGGTCTCTGAGTATCCTGCCATCTACTCTGTATATTGACTTACTGGTTTGAGGAGTCTGGGGAGTCTGAGAGATGTCAACCTATTTTTTTAGCAGGTGTATGGGAGTAGAGGTGTGCATGAGGAGTTCTTTCTGGAACATCCCAGGTTCTTATAGACTTAGGTCTGTTGGGAAGTTCTGTATGTCTGTTGGAGTCCCCTACTTACCTTCAATGAGGCTGTAGAAATATCCCACAGGGACTGCCCAGCTCCCAGAGCTGGCATCAAAGGAGGAGCCAGTCAACTATCAATTCTAAACAGTCCCCGGAGGTGGCATCATTAGTGTCCTGTGCTCATTCTCAGCACTGAATGTAACAAGGGCCATGAGTAGGTGCAGGATGGGAAATTGTGGAATTGTGGTGGCCTGACACAGCCAGGCTGGTGCCCAGAGCCTGGCCTGTAGACAGACTGGGCAAGTATAGTCTTTTATTTTTTAATAGCTAAATTTTTTTTAATAATATTATGGCCACAGAAAAGAGGAGAAGTATTTTAAGCAGCACGCTATCGGGCTCAGCTAAAACTGTGCCCACCATCAATATGCAGACGTCAAAGTGTGCAAATGAAAAGATAATGTTTAAAAACAACCTAGAATTTGTACATTCCACAGTATCTTAACAGTCATTCAACACATATATATTGAGCCTTTTACCGTGCAGAATACAGTGTCAGACACTGGGGAGCACAGCCATGAGCAAGCTCCTCGGGGGCTGCTGGTAGGAAGCTCCCAGCGAGTGGGTAGATGAGTGATTGTGCAGGCGTTGTGGGCAAGTGCCGAGTAGAGAAAGCCTTGCCTTTTGGAATCGCTTTGGGTGGCTCTGTCTTTAATCTGGAGATGGTATCAGTGCTCAAAACATTTTGCCTTTTAGAAATTGCCTTTGGAGCGGGTCTGGGCCACACAGGCAAATCCATCTCACTGTTTTCTTTTATAGCCACACCTCGCTCATGACCAAACATGGTATTGCCCAGCTTGATGACCCACTTTATTCCCCAGCCTTGGCTCTGATTGGCTTGCCTGAGTCAAAATGACATCTGCCTTCGAAGGATGATATAGACCACCACTGAGAATGTTAGCGGTAACTTGGGTAACTGTGAAATTGGCTCGCTCTTGTCCACGTTCCTGTTGTCCTTTTATTTCTGTCATAACACTTTTCTTGGTCTTGGGGCACAGTTGCCTCCTTCTGCCTCCATTTTCTCCACTGGATGGGAGCCTTGGAGGGCAGGATCCTATGTCTGCACCTTCTGCAGTATCCAGCACGGAACCGATATTTAAGAATGTCTGCTATTCACTAAAGTTGGGACAGGCTCTGGAATCCATCAGGCCTGGCTCCAGTCCCTATTCGTCCCCCTTACCAGATGTGTGGCCTTATGCAATTCACTGATTCCCTCTGATTCTATATTCCTTCACTGTGGAATATGCATAGTAGTATTTGCTGCATCCGGGTGTTTATAAGGACACGTAAGTTTATGCAATTCCCTAAGCATGGTGCCTAAAAGGGAGTGACTATTATCATTGTCATATTGGAGTGAATTCTCATTTGAATGATAAGCTATGATTTTTTTTTAAAAATTAAAAATTCACCCAGCAATCGCATCATTTAAAATCATTTGTCATAGAAAATCCATGCAGGAAGGAGACCTAGAGTCTGTCACCCTAATTGTATTGAGGTTTAGAAAGGGAAGTGGATTGGCTAAGGTCACACAAACAGTTTGTGGTAAAACTGTGCCAGGCCAGAGCTTCTTCCATGTGGCATTTGATTCTGGCCCCTGCACTTGGAGTCTGCCTTTCTTGCAAGGGTCTGACATGTAGGGCAGAAGCTCCAGGTCCTGGTTGCTCGTGGGCAACAATAGCTAAGAATTTAGGGTTTGCACTTGGGAGCTAAAAGCACATGCCACCACGCCTTTGTGCAGTCACACCTTGTCCTTCTGCAGGATGCTGAGCCTACTCTGGTTGTGCAGCTCACAGAGCTGGCAGGAGCAATGCGTTCTGGTGGTTAAGAGCAGGCCAGAGAAACCTGGTACCACTGCCCACCAGCTTGCCATGACCTAACCTCTCTGGGCTGTGGTTTCTTCACCTGCAGAACTGGAACAATAATAGTATCTATCTTTTATGGTTTGAAGGTTCAGTGAGATAATTCGTGAAAGTGCTTAGCACATTGTCTGGTGCGTGGTAACACCTTTTAAAGTCTAATATGATGATCAGCAAAATATCTAGAACAGTCTGCCTCTGGCATCCCTCAAGCTAGCCTTCAAATTGGCCTTGAAGCCTTACCAGGTATCTCTCCGAGCAGGTGCTGTTGACAAACTCCTTCCCCTTTCTTAATCTCCTTCTCATCCAGCAGCATTGTGGCTTCTCAGATCTCCCTTCTCACTCCAAACAGGGACCATAAATCCTGAAGTAATCAATAGCAGTTGCTCATCAGGAATGTGGTAGAAACCCCTGGCATTTCTGGTTCATTAACAGTTATAGGGAAAACCACAGCAAAAGACCAGACCAGACCTCTGGCTTAAAACACTACCTTTCTCAGAGCTGCCTTTATTTTTAAGACATTTGCACCTTTTAGAGGTGTAGAATCTGCAGCAGAGCAGGAGCCCAGATCCCTGGAGGGGTGCCTTCCATCATTGCCCCCTTGATACCAGGCTCTTTGTCCATGAATACACCTTGAGTTCTGTTTGCTACCTTTTTTTTTTCAACTTGGCTATGGGTAATTAGAAAGTTCTGAATTCTTGTTTGAAACATGATACTCAATGAAACTAGAACAATCCAAATAACCCTAATTTTACAGACACCAGATTAATAAAAGCCAAGAGCGATCCTTTTTCATGTAAAAAAAAAAAGTTGTGTTTCGCAGCGGTTCCTGTAATGCCCTGACTCTGGATCACAGCCCTCCCTCGAATCTGGATATTACATCATTTCATTTCTGCTAATGTAAACACTCATCACCCTGCATGTTGCAGGGTTTTACACTACGTTTTGAGATTGGGTCGTTGTGGTGATTAATGGTTTCAGAAGGAAGTGCAGCAGGAAGAGGCTTTGCAGGAATGGAAGAGGTGAGGCTGCTTCATGTGAGATTCTGCAAAGGGATTAAGATTTGGCACAGACTTGGTTTCTGTGCAGCCTCTTAGGCAGAGAGCCCCAGGAGAGGGAAGCAGGCTGTCTGTCAGCTGTGGCTTTGCACTCTCTCAGCCTGCCTTGAAGGTCGTTTGGCTCGTCCCTCCCTTCGAAGTACCCAGTTTTACCTTGTTAAAGGATGGACGTGGATGCTAAAGGCTTAATGAAGAGCAGGTAAGAAGTCTCCGATGTTCTCGATGCATAGAATCCCAGAGGAGTGTTCCTTTCCTAGCACCATCGTGCAGTTAGCCCAAATCTAATTCCTCTGAGACGTTTTATAAAGAGAATCTGAGAAGTTCCTCTCCTTGTTGAGAAAGTTTTTTAAATGTTTTAATTCCAAATGCTTCACTATAGGATGCAATTTTTCTTCTCTGAAATCACAGCTTTGAGATTACTTTCTTGTATTTTATTCTACAAGATCTTGAAAAGGATCCTGAGGGTTTATTAGGTGTTTTTGTTCCTTTTATCATGGCCTATGGTGTATTATGTATCAAGATTTAGTTTAATGAAAACGTCTTAAGTCATGGTAGTCTTCAGGATAGCAGTTTTTGAGAAAGGTATTCTTCTTTTTGTAGATTTGACGTGTTTTTGTGTGCTTTGGTTTCTGTGAATATGATATTGGTAAGGCATATGGTGAAGTATAATTAATTTTTAAGAGGAAAAAACTTTACTTAGGAGCTCAATGCAAACATGTTTGAAAGCATCCCTAACTGAAATGAGCTACAAGTTTTTTTGGTGTTCCAAATATACTTGCTTTTAAAAATGTCAGTGTAGAAGTCCATAGTTTTTGGGAAAGGTGATGCAATTCATCTGAGCGGTTATTTATTCACAAAGACCTTTAATAAAATTAGCTCAAGAAGAGATCATTGAAAGAACAGTTTTCTGCTCACCGTCAACTCAATTCCAAATTCTGTTCCTTTTCTTAAAAAAAAAAAAAAAATCTAGAGTTAAAAATAACCCAGAATAAAACTTGAAAACTGTTTTGTTTCTCTGTATTTGGCTAACTTCATCGCAAAGGACTGCATTTAAGGAATTCAAGCTATGAAGACTACTCTTGAAATGACTCACACAATTCCATCTGCACATTTCTATAACTCCCTTCAAGAGTATACAATGTTTTCTGAGTATTCGGATGAACGTTTTCAATTGAGTATCATTCTCTTTA
Organism: Tupaia belangeri chinensis; assembly: GCF_000334495.1. NCBI lineage: Eukaryota > Metazoa > Chordata > Mammalia > Scandentia > Tupaiidae > Tupaia > Tupaia belangeri. The sequence continues at coordinate 5,926,083 of NW_006159692.1, forward strand.
TAGCCCTGAGAGATGGATAAAAACCCTAGGAAAACAACATGAGAAAGCATGTCCATTTCCTGACACAAGCTCATTTTTCATGTGTCCAAAGTAGTGTGGAAAAGGGGGCATTGGGCACACTTCATTGCAGTGAGGGTGTTGGTGTCCTGGTAAGAGCAAGCGGCTGTGGTTGTTGTAGCAGGTGGATAGATGCAGGGTCTCCTGATCACTTCAATTTACTGAAAAGAAAATGTTCTCATTCAGTACAGGGGACTCTGTCTCGCTTTGGTTAGTGAGAGGAAGTCTGCATCCAGTTGTTCTTACTGTTTTTGTTTGATGAGCCCTTTTAGTTCACATAGCCTTCTGTTTTTCTCTTGGGAAGCAGACTGGCGTTTATTTTGTATGACTTTAATCTAGTGTTTTAACTATTGTGAGTATTTCTACATAGTAGAAAGTTGGTTGGCTAATAGTAAGGCTAGCTTGAGGCCCCGCTTGCGAAGGTGTAAGAGCAGCTATAATCTTTAGGAAAAGAAAATCATTCCAAGGTTAAAACACATGAACTTTTAATTCTGTTGCATTTATTCTCTTCTTATTATTGAAAAATCTGTAAACAAGCTGTTGTTACAAATCTTTTCATAATCGAGCTTTTAAACAAGTGATGATGTGCAGTGTGTAAACAGTAAACCCTGATGTTGTCCTGATTTTATTCCTTGTCATATTGATATCATCTTAAGAAATATTTTTTTTGTTTGCAAATATTTTTAGAAGACAGAAATGCAATTTTGTTAGCATATTACCCTATCCTCATCTGATCTTTCATTTTTCTACCTGTCGTTCTGATGAGAGGGACAATTCTACAGGTAACCAGTCGAGGAATAATTGCCAGGAATATCCGGGAACACTTGCCATGAGCTATCCTTTCCATCTTACTGTGTTTTTGATAAAGGATCTTTTTGTTTTGTTTTGTTTTTATTTCTATTGAAATTGTAAGATACACATGGTTGAAAAAATTTAAACATTACAGAATAGTAAACAATGAAATGTCTCTTCCATGGAGTCTTTGAGGGAATTTTTTCCCCCAAGTTTCATTTATTTCTTCCATGAACAAGAGAGAGAAAGACAGCATCTGCAATAGGGCCCTGACACCAGGGTCTGCCCCAACCCCAGTCTGCCCTGGATCATGGGTATGCATGTGCCTGGTGTGCTTAGGGAGGTCTCTGGACACGAATCTAGAATGTTCCCAAGTGCATCAGCCTTGTAGAGCATCATGTTTTACCACGGCACCACTTTTCCATCCCAGAGAGGATTTTGTAAAGGAGTAAACAGTGCTTTAGAACTGTGCTTCTCAGACTTTACCATGCATTAGCAATGGCTGCAGAATTGGTTAAACACGTGCTGCTGGGCTGTACCTCAGACAGGTAGCTCCAGACAGACACAGAGCTGTGAGCCACTATATCCTCATAGCTATAGTCCACTGCATCCAAGAGACAGGTGGAATTTGGGAGGATCAGAAACCAGGGTCATGAAACAGATTATTAGAGTAGTGGAGAAATCCAAGGAGCTTCAGCATAAAAACGTCATCCGGAAATGCCCAATGCATGGAAATAGTCCATAGTTAATGAAAATATGGCAATAGAAAGGGGTTAGAGGCCTCCTGACAAGGATAATGAGATTGAGCTGGAAACTGGGATAGGGCTGGCCAAGCTAAAAAAGATCAGGCCAATTAGTAATAATGAGGGTGTTTACTTGCTTGTAGATTGGCAAAATACCTCCCTGGGATGAATTAGGACAAATGATCATTTCCTGTGCTAATGATTTTACGGAAGAAAAGGAAGAGAAGCACTGTAGAAGGTGTAGGGGAGTTTCTGGGTGTGAGCCTCTGTGATTTAATGACCCTGACAAGTGTAAGATTAACAGTCTATGTAAGAGTGGAAAACCGAGAGAATGTACACATGACAGGGACTAAGAAAAACATGAACTGTAATTAAGAAAAAAAAAAATCCAATAGACCTGAAGAATATTTCAGCTGATGTTGTAGAAAGGTTAACTATCAAATACTTTGGGGGAAGCACAAAATGTGACCAAATTCAAAAAATCATTTTGGGAGATGTGGTTGAGAAGAATTACCGCAATATTTTTGTGCAATAAGATAAGAATAAACAACCATTTCCTACACTCACTCATTTCAGGCATTGTGTAAAACTCCCTATGTTCCTTGATTCATTTTACACTTAGAGCTCTGGAGGTGGAATTATTATCTGGGATAATACGTAATTGTTATTTACAGATGTAGCTTAAAGTGGACTGCTCCAGGCGAAGGTACTTTACAAGAAAGAGCCGTCTTCGAAGAAATAGAAAGTAAATTCAGTTGTAAAAATAAAAACTTACCTGGCAACTCTGAGATAAAACTTCACACATAATTTAAGGAGAATCCTATAAAAAACTGATATTAAAGCAAAAATTAGAGGTACTTTTAAAGTAACTAAAGAGAAAGAACCAGCCGAAAGCCTGGTACAGCATTTGTAGATGATCAGAATGATCAGATGCTCAGTGAATGAATGTAGTGAATGAATGTAAAATAAATTAATTAAAAAAAGAAAAAAGAAATGAAAAAAAAATTCCTTGTTGGGTATGGAAAGGAGCAAAGAGGCAGGAAAAAAAAAACTATTTACCTTGGTCTTTTCAGAAAAAAAAATCAAAATCAATAATATTTTCAAATTGTCTTTAGAAACAGAGGTACTAGATCAAGAAGTAGTTGATGCACGGAATGTTCTAGACCGCGGTGATGACAAACTAGATGTGAATAATTCAGAGGCAGGCTGGCCTTCACCCAGGAGTGCTATAGGGATTCAAGAGTGAAATCAGGGGACTCTTGGTGAAAGCAAGAGTTTAGTTTTTTCCTCTAGAGTCCAGTAACCCCCTAAAACTCAGTTGCTTGGTAAAATTGCCTCGCTCCATTTCTCTGTACACTATTATCTGAATATAAATTATAACCTATATGTAAAATCTAAATACAGTATGTTTTACACATTAGAGAAACACTATTGTGTCACTGTCTTGAAAATCTTTGTTGAGCATTTCATTCTTGAAATTGCTAAGCGTGACCAGCTCCTGGCAGTCTTGTTAAATAAGCTTATCATAATTCATGTGAACTCAGTAGCAAAAGTGCAGAGAAGCAAACAGGCAGTGGCTCCGTTTTTGAGCAAGTATTCATCAGCCGGTGTTGCTTCGCTAACGAGAGAGAGGATCTCTGCAGCCTCAGAAATGGACGCTCCCTCTTTGTTATTAATTCAGTCAACGCCATGCGGAAGACTAGTCTACATTTGTGCCCCTCTGTGCACAGGCCCGCTGCCTGCTTTGCCGTGTGGGCTGCTCTGGGTCGTCTCTGGCTTCTCTGCTTTCAGGTGGTCTTGACTCCCTCCAGCGCTGAAGCCCAGGGGCAGGGGTCTCTGCTGTGCTGCAGGTGGCCCCAGAAGGAGTAGAACAGCGAGGGAGGCTGGACTGCAGTCAGAGCAGGGTTAGGATTTGTGCCGGGCAAGGCAGAGAGCCCAGGACAGGGCTTAGCAAATGCTTAGCAGGAGTAAACATGGGATATGGAGCAGGGCCCGTTATTCAGTCACGGACAGGTATGTATCAAGCTCCTAGAATGTGCCAGGCAATGTACCGGGGATACAAAAGCGAATAGCCAGTCATTGTGAGAAAGAGACACGATAAATGATTGGAGTGGAAAGGGCCTGTCCACCTTGGCCCTGGTGGCATGTGAGGTCTGATACCAAATTGTTGTGGGGACTGTCCTCTGCACTGCAAGGTACTTAATAGCACCCCTGGCTTCTACCCGCTAGATGCCAGTAGCACTCCCCCACTTAGCCAGCTCTAGCAACCCAAATGTCTCCAGACATTGCTCAATGTCCGGTGGAAGCAAAATGCCCCTTTTGAGAACCACTGACAAGGGACCCAAGAAAGACCAGGCCCTTATGGGAATTCCCAACAGGTGCCCCAACTCAACGCTGGCAGTAAAGGTGGGCTTCCTGGAGGAGGTCAAATCTGAGAGAACACCTACAGGGTGAGTAGCCCTCAGATGAAAAATTGGAGGAAGATTGAGAAGGAGAAATGTTGCAGGCAGAGAGCAGCTGGGCCTGGAGAGGAGGGAGGAAGCCCTGGGTCAGCATGGGTAGTTACTTTGTAGGCAGTGGATGCTCCTTTGGGTGCCAGCCTCATCTGTGCCCAGCAGGCAGCTTTTGCACCAAGTGTCCAGCAGTAGCTTGCACCTCTTCCGTGCTCACTCACCCACAGGTAGCTGCTACCAGATTGAGGAGTGATGTTGGTGTACAGATGTTGAAGCCTAGTGATTTGGGGAGCAAAAAGAGAAGAAGCAGGTAGTTAATCCCCTTCTTGGTGAATTTGCCATAGAGGTAGAATATCTTACCAAATTAACTCCCTTCTTTGGCCCAAATGTCTATTTTTGATCAGCTAAATCTAGCAAATTAAACCAGGTATCAAAACTTATTAACAAAAAACTTCTTTTCTTACATGACTCCCCCATGATTGTTTCCAATTGGTAGCAACTACAGATGGCTCCAGGAATGATTAACAAAGGAATACGCTTTAATCCTCCTTGAAATGCCTCTCCTTTCCTCCTCTATTCCCTCTGTAACTGGCTTCTTCCCTGAGAGACCGGTTTATGTTTCTGCCAGCAGAGGCCTGTGTACCACGGGCTGGGTGTACCTCGGGATGTGGGCATCACAAATGCATTTGGGAAAGATTGCGTTGTCTTCCCTTGGGAGGATCCCTTGTGCAGCACGCCTCTTCCTTTTGGCTCCTTGATCACACTGTGCCCCGTGGGCCCTTCTGTCCTTATAGAACAATAACTGACACTGAGCACATGCTGTGTGCCAGCAGCCACAGGTGAGGGGAGAGAGGCAGGGGCATAATTAGTCCTGGCACCATACTGGCCACGTCTATGTCACATAGTTCACTTACTGCCCTCAGAAAACCCTGCTCGGTGGGTGGTACCACCTTCACTTTCTAGACGAGGACCAGGCCTGACTTTCTACAGCTACAGAAGGGTGCAGTTGGCATTTGAGCCCATGTTCCTTTTACCTCCATAATCTGGAGAAACCCTCAGGCCTGTGGACCTTATGGTGGCCCAGATTCCAAGCCATTAGGACCTTATGGTGGCCCAGATCTCAAGCCATTAGGCCAGGCTTCAGCAGGGGTCTTCTCAGATCATGAGACAGATCTGGAGTTGAGTGACCTCCAGGTCCGAAAGCGAGATTGTCACCTCCAGTTGTTCTGGGACTTCTGATCAGACCGTCTTTATTTGGCCCATCTTTCCCTGCTTTGTTCTTTGGTTGCTGAGATAGCTTCACGCACAGGGCGGGTCAGCATTAATTGATGCTTAAGGAGAAAGAGAGAAAGAGAAAGAGAAGAAAGAAGAGAGAAGGAAGGAAGGAAGAAGGAAGAAAGAAAGAAAAGGGGAAAGGAAAGGAAAGGGAGAAAAAAAGAATGAAAGAAAAGAAAGAAAAGGGAGAGAGAAAGAGAATAAAAAGAAAGAAAAAGAGAGAGAGAGAAAGGAAGGAAGAAAGAGAAAAGGAAAAAACCCTATTAATGTAGTGCAGGAATCAGCAAACTATATCTGGGGGCCAAATCTGGCCTGCTGCCTAGTTTGACTAACCTGCAAGCTTAGAATGGTTTTTAAATTTTTAAGTGGTTAAAAAAATCTAAAGAATAATGTTTTATAATGTGAAAATTATATGAAATAAGTGTTCCTAAAAAGAAAAAGATTAGAACAGGGAAAAAAAAAAACAAAAAAACAAAAAAAAGCCCAGGACGAGTATTAGAAGATCTAGATTTTAGGCACCACGGCCTTTCACTTTCTGTTTTGCCTTGAGTGTGTTAGTGTGTTGCTTGCCTAACTGGCTCATTCGCAAAATGATAAACCAGCTGAAAACCCTACCTGACTGTCTGGTTGCCTGTGATGTGAAATAATGATGGTTAAAAAAGCAGACTGAAATGTGTATCCCTTGCTACCTCATTGTAAAGTCATAGGGTAGAAGGGAAGTGACCCGTTGAATCAGTCCCTAGTCAGACATGTTTCTTGAACACAGGACAGAGAGGGACTGCATGAGGAAGTGAGCTCCAGAGAGCATCTTCGTATTGGTGAGTCTAATTTCCCTATCAGGCAAGAGGCTGGAACCTATATAGTAGAGGAGAAATTTTATACTTAGGTACTATGACATTTTAGGCACGAGGCATTATGGCTTTTATTTTTAAAACAGTATGTCCATGCTTTATGGCAGAAACGGTAAGATTGGAAAATCTAATAGCAGAGAAAGCAAGTGCTGATACCAGAGATTATGTAGTTGGGGACAGGAGGGAGGGATGCAGGGGCAAAAAAGAACATTTGACAGACACAAGAATGGAGAGTTACTGTGTACAGTAATTATCTTTGACATGCTTGACATGCAATGCATTTATACTTTGAGAACTCATGTTGTATGTTGTAAAGACATACGATTAAATATAAATAAAATAAAGAGAAAGTACCAAGAAAATGCTAACTGCAAGGACCCCACTGATCACCCACCACTCTTCTCCGTTGATGTGAAACCATGGATCAGAGATGTTGATGTGATCGAGTTCACAGAGGTCAGAGGGAAGCTAAGACTGTTGGACCTGTTAGTTAGGATTTTTTTAGACTGTGCATCTAGAATATCTTTTATTTAGATTTTCAAATAACTTTTGATCAGGTCTACTTACAAAGGATCTTAAGATTTAGTCATGATGGGATTGGGGTATACTATGTTGAAAATAGTCAATCCTGGGTGAGCAAATGGTGTGGTGGTTAAGGTGCTAGATTCTCACATGGCCAACTGCAGTTTGAGTCCCGGACCTGGCGGCTTGTTTTCTCACTTTATATCTCTTTCTGTCTGTCTCTCTGTCTCTGGTGAGTGTACATGCCCTATAACAAATTTTAAAACTAATAAATAATAAATATAAATAAATAATTCTTTTGAAAATAATTTGAAATAAAACTCATTAAGAAAGAAAAAGGGAAGGTCGCTGACATGCCATCCAAACTGAGGAAGACCCAGAAACTTCGAGGCCACATGAGCCACGGCCACGGCCACATCGGCAAGCACCGGAAGCATCCCGGAGGCCGGGGTAATGCTAGTGGCATGCATCACCACAGGATCAACTTCGACAAATATCACCCAGGTTACTTTGGGAAAGTTGGTATGAGGCATTACCACTTAAAGAGGAACCAGAGCTTCTGCCCAACTGTCAACCTTGATAAATTGTGGACCTTGGTTAGTGAGCAGACACAGGTAAATGCCACCAAAAACAAGAACGGAGTAGCTCCCATCATTGATGTAGTGCGATCGGGCTACTACAAAGTTCTGGGGAAACGAAAGCTCCCAAAGCAGCCAGTCATCGTGAAGGCCAGATTCTTCAGCAGAGAGCTGAGGGGAAGATTAAGGATGTGGGGGGTGCTTGTGTCCTGGTGGCTTAAAGCCACATGGACAGAATCTGATTAAATGCCAACAAGTGAAAAAATAAAAGAAAGAAAGAAAAAGGGAAAGAAAGAAAGAAAGAGGAAGAAAGAAAAAGGAAGAAAAGAAAGAAAGGAAAAGAAAAGAAAAGAAAAAAGAAAGGAATTGGACCTAAAGATAGCACCTCATGTTCAGGCATCCATAGAAGGAAAAGTGAAGTGAGAACTGACTTTTCCCCACAAAATTTGTTCTTTAATGAATCTCTACATTCAACTAATACTTTCTGAGTTTTCACAACAGTGCACCAGGAACTACGCGAAGTGCTGGGATACAGGGGTGGGCAGACACACTTCTTTTTTTTTTGGAGCTCCCAGTCTAGTTGAAACTAGACTTACTCTATTATGATTAGGGACAGTACACAGGGGACTGTCATAATAAGACAGCCCAGCTGTAGGAACTCCTGAGAGGGCCAGATAAATGGACAGGGACTAACAAACAGGGTTTAAAATAGGCTCTTCCAAGTAATAGCATCACGGTTAGCAGTGTGGGGTTTTGGAAAATCTGTCTGTATGGGAAGGAGAAAGATCAAAGGAGGGAGACCTGGCAGGAGGTGCTGAGGTTTAGAGGAGCTGGAGAAGGTGGTAGAGAGGAAAGGTGGTCGGTCCATCTGTGTCATTTCAAAGTTTCACTGACTCCCTAACCTAGAGGTTGAAGGAGAAGAAAGAGAAAGGTGATGCTGAGGTTTCTAGCCTCGAAGCAAACATGGAATAGAGTAGCCGTGCAGAGCTGAGACAGAGACAGTGAACATGATTGGGAGAAGTGACAAGGTCAGTTTAGGGCAGGCTGGTTGGCCCAGGTGAGCTGTCTGCACGACAGGTGCTTACCCCTCACTTGGAAGAGTATGGTAGAAGCTTTAGGAAGAGGGTGATGACTTTTCATGTCATCAAGGAGACAGCTCTCTTGGGAGAAAAGTAGTTGCAGTCACCATGCATTCCTTTTAAAATAAAACTTACTGTGCAAATTTTCAAACACAAAAACAGAGAATAGCAAAATGAAAACCCATTTACCCATCACCTAACTTCAACATTTATAAACATTGCCAGTATTATTTCATCAGACTCCTCCCGGGCGCATTTTCCCCTCCCAATGAAATAAACCACAGATTTCATATAATTTCATTTATTAATACTTCATTATATATTTTTAACAGATAAAGACTTTTTAAAAGACATAGCTATAATTTTAGCATAGTAAATAATTTCAAGTGATTATTTAATACCAAGCCTATCTTCACATTCCCTTGATTGTCCCTAAAAGGGCTTTTCTTTTCATTGCCAGAGGGCATCTGTGCTCACTAGAGAGAGAAAGAGAAGAAGAGAGAGGAGAAACAGTACCCCCCAGTGAAATATGTTCAAATCACAGTCCCCTTCCTCCATTCTCCATCCCATCAGGATTGGGGCACACGTGCATATGTACCCAGCATGTTTTTCAAGCCACCTGGGCAGTATTTGAACCCAGGTGGCCATATGGGATCCAGTTCACATCACTTAACCTATAGGGCCAGCCCCCAAAATGTCTTTTAATATTTGGTTTTTCAAACAGGAATCAAATAAGATCTAAATTTCATTTGACTGATATATCTCTTAAACCTTTTAACCTCTAACAGTCCCCTCTTTGTATACAACTTTCACTTATTGAAGAAGTCATGACAGTTGTCCTGTAGAATGTTCAGCCTTTTCTAGACCATTGTGAATAACTGTTGGAGATGTACTTCTTACGACAACAATGGGCATGTAGTTGTAAGGTCACTCTGCAATTGACTTTCATATGTCCCGTGTGCTTTGGGAATGCTTAGTCATGGTAGCGGACGAGGCTGATGGCTCTGAAGAGGGAGCTGGGTGCTAGGCTGAGCAAGGGCGGCAGGTGTTTTCTTTACGAGTGGCATGCTGAGAGCATAGCATGTGTGGCACTTTGCTGGGATGTTTCGGAATGCAGGGAAAGTGGGAGTACCTCTGCTTGGCTGTGAGAGCTTATCGTGCAGTTTCAAGGAAGATTTCATGAAACAGATGAACATAGGCAGTTTGGTGTTGGGAGGTCAAGGAAATCGGCACTTGGCTCAAAGCCAAGCCTTGATACTTAACAGCTGTGTGATTGTGAACAAGTCGCTTCACATTTCTGAACCTCATTCCTCATCTTTCAAGCAGGGAAGAACAACTCTGTCTACTTCAGGATTTTGTGAAAAGCAGGCAGTGTGGACCTTGGAGTGAGACAACTGAGAGCTGATTCCCAGCCCTGCTTCCTTCTGAGGGTATTAAGAACCTGCAGGCCGTGGGCACTGTCCTCTGTGCCAGTCCTGTGCTCAGCAGTTCACACACATCTCTTCATTTCAGGCCTCTCAGCAGCCCTGATTTATAGACCACGAAACTGAGGTTTAGAGAAACTGTGTGTGCACATTTATCTACTTAAGGAATCAGGATTTGAAGCCAGGCAGACTAATTCAGAGCTCCAACTTGAAATAGTTTGGAACTATTATTTTCCCAAACAGGTTCATCAAGGTTCCATATTCATGCCTATAAAGAGAAAGACGTTTTTTATACAATTATCATGAAAATTAAATAGGACAAAATATACCCAACACATAGCAAATGCTCAGAAGTATTGTATTTGTCATTGTTATAAGATAATAATAAATTCTCATGTCAATGGTTGGACAATTGCGTAAAGTTGGCAAATTGTACACCACTGTCTATCAACATGCTAGGAGTGTGGAAATGGAGTGTGGAAATGGGTCGGGGGCAGGTAGGGCCCGGTGCGTCTTTGACCACCATGGGAGGGGAAAGTACATTCCAGGAAAGGTAGCAGCCCAAGCAGGGGTCTCTCTGAGTCTTTAAACTTCTTAGCTGTCTTGTTAATGCAAGTGAATATTTAAATGGTCAGGGAAAACACACACTTGTAGGGAAGAGTGGCCC
>NW_006159692.1:5936537-5936739 GCF_000334495.1 Tupaia belangeri chinensis
AAGAGTGGTCCCTTTGAGCAGGCTGTGTGGGATTTTTTTTTAAAAGGCCACAATGAGGAGCCCACTTTTATGGGCGTGTTTCAGTACAATCTCCATCCGCTTCTGTGGTCTCAGCAAATTAGTGAACTTCTTTGCATTTCATTTTTGCCCCAAGATAGGATGGAAATCATCAAGGACTTATATATCCTAAGGTTTTTGGGGG
>NW_006159692.1:5936762-6006053 GCF_000334495.1 Tupaia belangeri chinensis
ACACCAGAAAAAACAGGGAAACGGATGCACATTGGCATGGTATATAGCAAGACTAGTGAGCCATTGCAGCTCAGAAGGGGGTAAATGACACAGGGGACACGGGGGAATTCCCTGCCTGGAATTGAAGGCTCAGGTGGGGCTTCCTGGGGAAAGCACGTAAAGACTGAGTGCAACTTAGCCTTAGTCTCTGGGAAGAGGAAACAGCATTTACAGAAGCCCAGAGGGAGAGAGAGGAATGAGGCCATGATGGGTTTGGGACCCCTGTGGGACTCTGTCTCTGCAGGATTCCCCATAGAGGAAGCAAGTCATTATCTGTTGGAAGCCCGGCCTCAGAGAATGTGGGCCTGGCTTAGTGAGCAAATGGGCCATGAGAGCCGCAGAGTAGAAGGAGCACGTCCTGGGAGTCACTGACCTGGTGCCACCCACGTGACCAGTACATGGCTCTGCCCTTGGGGCCTTGGTTTTCTCATGAATGAAACAAGGACGCTACAAAGTCCTTTTAGATCCTTAGTTCTCTGGCCTTCTGAAATTATTTTTAAAGCTGAGGGGGAAAAAAAAAATCATGTAACTACTGAAAACAGATTTCAGTCCTTATTAGGTTGCAGAATGGGAACAGGGACAGAACCTGGTATTGAGAAAGAATTCAAAGAAACATTTGAGAAGAGACATCTTTGATATTGAATAGATAAAGACTTTATGGCAACCCTGGTGGATGTTGGGCTTGAGTTACCAACAAATAAGAAATGAATCACAGGAGGCATCTCGGGAACAGGAGAAAACCGTCCTCAGAAGCAAACGGATATTTGAAAACAAGAGACTAGGTACACGGGGTGGACAGAGGCTGGCAAGGGAGGACCAGCCAGTGTGATGGTGGCAGCCAGCGTAAACTGAGAGGCTGCTCTCTGAGGGGCTCCCTGGTGTCAGGGCTGCAGCGGAGGTTGTGGGCACAGAGGAGGATGTCGCTCCCTGCTCAGCGTGGGCGCTGGAGGGGTCTGGCAGGAAGGCAGTCGTGGATCTGAGACAACGCTATGGGCCAGGTGGCACTGACCGTCTTCATGGTGATTGGTGTGCGTGCCACGGGAGATGTTGCTGGGGACTCTGAAGCTGTGGCCACTGAGTAATGGTGGTCCAGGGGAGCACCTGGCTGCTCTGCCTGCTGAGAAGTCCGAGGAAGACGGTCAGGCAGGAGAAGAGTGCCGCTTCTCTCTCCTGTGCCAGTATGACAAGAGCCAGATGTGCAGAATCAGTGTCTCCATCCTCATTGTCGCTGTTATCACAGCAGCAACAATACACATGTGTTAAACGCCAGACGTGAGGCTCGGCCTGTTTCTTACATTATTTCCAAAATGCACCACAACCCACCGAGAGGCAGTTATTTTCTGTCCACATTTTGTCTTGTATCCTAATGGTCTCCAAAAGGTTGATTCTTGAAACTAGTAAATTGTGAGGATTCCCCCCCAAGTTTATCTCGTTTTTATGTCACAGGACACAATATGAAGTGTGTTTTTCAATCCAAAACACTTGTAGCGACTTGCCAGGCTTGTATTACTATGTAAAACATAAGCCAGCCCGAGGACTTTAATTTTTAGATGTTTACTTTATTGAATGTAAAAATGATGTTTTTGTATTCCTTTGCCTTTCTTTGATAGCTGCTGAAGGCTGATTACCCTCCCTCTTGGTTTTGGCCCATGGCCAGCCCCTTCATGTCACAAATGAAGACAACATAGTCCAGAGCTCTTAAGTGACCTGTCCAAGGTCACTCAGCTAGTTACCAGAAGGGCCAAGGCCAAGACCTGCATGCCCACCCCCCACACTGGCTCTCCTGACCGAATCCTCCCCACCCTGCCCTGGGCTGCACTCTTACGCCTCCACCCACAAGCTTGGTGGGAGGTAGGAGAAGCCCCACACATTCCCAGAGACTGTCCAGGGGAAGAAAGAACAGAACAGGCAGCTCTTTGACTAAAGCATCCTGACGTGAAATACTGCTGAAAGCCCTGGAATTTCTTCTAGTGAATAATAGGTAACCACTCAGACTTACTTCAAAAAATAGCTTTGTTTTGAAATTAAAAAAAAAAAAAAAAGAAGAAGAAGAATCGTGGAGGAGGCAGAAGGCATGTTTTAAAAGGATTCTCGCTGGGGATTTTAAAGACCAATATAAAAACCAGCTAATAAACTGCCCATCATAATCCAAAGATACCCAACTCCTCGCTGGGGCACAGGAACACTTGGTACCGAGAAACCTGTTTAATGAGCACTGACTGCCAGGCATCGTGCTAATAAGCTTTGAGTGTTCCCAACGATTCCTCACAACCACCCGCTAAGATAAATGCTGCTATTGTCATTGTCACCACTTTCCCCATACGCAAACTGAGGCTTAGAGTTTTTTCTTATAGTCGTAAGATAGTGAGTGGCGAAGCTGGGGCTTGAACCAGAGCCTGACGCCAATGTTTGTGTGCTTCATTTCTTATGTTACCAAACACTCCGAGGACGTGTCTGTATTCAAGGGAGCGGCAGCAGCCCTTTGGCTGGCCCACAGGGGAGCAATCTTGCTAAAAACAAACCATCCCAGGCACTCTGAATAACAGGTCTTCATCCAGAAAAGAGCACCCAAAACATCACTTGTCAAGACCCTTCGTTTCTTTCAGATTCACATCCGCATCATTTTTCAGCCCCAGTAATTGAGGCTCGAGAAATTTGCTTTAGGTAATCACTCTGAGCTTTGCCCCCCACACTGGCTCTCCTGACCGAATCCTCCCCACCCTGCCCTGGGCTGCACTCTTACGCCTCCACCCACAAGCTTGGTGGGAGGTAGGAGAAGCCCCACACATTCCCAGAGACTGTCCAGGGGAAGAAAGAACAGAACAGGCAGCTCTTTGACTAAAGCATCCTGACGTGAAATACTGCTGAAAGCCCTGGAATTTCTTCTAGTGAATAATAGGTAACCACTCAGACTTACTTCAAAAAATAGCTTTGTTTTGAAATTTAAAAAAAAAAAAAAAAGAAGAATCGTGGAGGAGGCAGAAGGCATGTTTTAAAAGGATTCTCGCTGGGGATTTTAAAGACCAATATAAAAACCAGCTAATAAACTGCCCATCATAATCCAAAGATACCCAACTCCTCGCTGGGGCACAGGAACACTTGGTACCGAGAAACCTGTTTAATGAGCACTGACTGCCAGGCATCGTGCTAATAAGCTTTGAGTGTTCCCAACGATTCCTCACAACCACCCGCTAAGATAAATGCTGCTATTGTCATTGTCACCACTTTCCCCATACGCAAACTGAGGCTTAGAGTTTTTTCTTATAGTCGTAAGATAGTGAGTGGCGAAGCTGGGGCTTGAACCAGAGCCTGACGCCAATGTTTGTGTGCTTCATTTCTTATGTTACCAAACACTCCGAGGACGTGTCTGTATTCAAGGGAGCGGCAGCAGCCCTTTGGCTGGCCCACAGGGGAGCAATCTTGCTAAAAACAAACCATCCCAGGCACTCTGAATAACAGGTCTTCATCCAGAAAAGAGCACCCAAAACATCACTTGTCAAGACCCTTCGTTTCTTTCAGATTCACATCCGCATCATTTTTCAGCCCCAGTAATTGAGGCTCGAGAAATTTGCTTTAGGTAATCACTCTGAGCTTTGGAAGCACTTGCCTCCTGAGCTGTTAGGCTCTCTCCCACCATGACTTTGCTTGCAGGCGCACGCACACACACACACTACATCTTACACACCAGATCAGCTAAGAATAAAATGCATTCAAATAACTCAGGCAAACAGGTGGTTGAAATGACAGACTCTGAGGCTGGTGGGCACTCCGCCAGGGCATTCTCATTCCATCCACCAACAAACTTGAACCTCCTTTATAAGGGGGAGAGTCGTTTTGATTTTAGCCATCCTTGCAGGAGGTTTTTCAGTGTGAATTCCTCTTGGCCTTTCCTAAGTAAAAATGAAGAACAGCTGGTTCTCGTCTGGTCTAATGTATGGTTTTCCGTGGTGCTTTCATGAGCCGAACAGGATGAACAGAAAGGAGGTGTCCTGTAGGAGAGTCAGTGTGCGACCTCTCTCAGCTGCCTGTGTTGCTGTTAGCAACTAAGGTTTATATTTTATAAACACATACATAGTGTTTACTATACAGCAGGCACTGTTCTACACAGCGGACAAATAGTAGCATCCTCATCACAGCCCTAGGAGGGGGAAACTGAAGCAGAAAGCAGCTAAGTGACTTGCCCAGAGTCACAGCTGGTGAGTGGCAGAGATGACATCAGGTAGCCTGGCTTCAGTATCTCTGACTTGTGGGTCGTAGAAAACTACAACTTTTCTAACTTAAAATTGATTATCTGCATGCCAGATTTTTTCTCACACAGAGAGTAAGCCTGAATGAAGTTCATGTATTCCCTGACCCTGGGGGACAAAAAAGAGCCTAGCTAGAACAAGCAATGGGAAATGAATCAGAGCTGTTTATTCTGGTGGTTTATTTTGTGAGATTGATTTCTCAAATGAAAGAACAAATGAAACATGGCCTTTTGCAGCTTCCGTTTGCCACTTTGATATTCTATGATTTATTTTTATGTTTTTGATCTTTTAAGCCATCTAATTTAAATACTTACAAATTCAGATATTATGATTTATAACTGGCTTCAGCCCCCTGTCTGTATCTGGCAAAATAGACTCAATGACATTTCACCTTTTGTGTATTTGACCTCTCTAAAAATAAAGGTCACATGGATGCTTATATTCCTTATAGAACAGATGGTGGTTTTACTAGACGAGTGTGGCTTATACTTTGGAGCAGCTGCACGTATGGAATGAAATTATTTGAGTAACCTATTTTCAGACCTGGACACATACATTTGGCTTAAAATTCAACATGGGCTTTCTCAAAAAGGAAGCAAATGTAAACAGTCTTCTCACACATTATCCTACACTCTGAATCCTATGTTTTAAAAGTTCTTTTTAGACTGTGAAATAAGATATGTTAGTAATGGGAAAGGAAATCCTAGTTATTCACCTTTGTGACAACATGAGAATATAGAATGTTACAGTCAACAAGCGCCCTAGAGGTTGTCAAGGATGACCTTCTCATTGTATAAGAGGCTTCTGAGGCCCAGAGAGTTGCATTTTCCTGGGTCTCTCCACTTGGTGGTGATGCACAGGGACTGGAATCAGTCTGCCTTCAGGCTAGCTGAGTCCGCCAAGGCTGGAATGAACTCTGAAAGGTGGTATTCCCTGGCTCTCGGGCCACCACAGCTCCCCATCTGACCCCTCTAGATCAGTCACAGCTCAGACAAGCAGGGATGCCCTGCCCGGTATCTTTGGCCTTAGACATCTCTCCCAGGAGTTAGGCCTGGTTCCCTTTGTATATAGAGCCCTTATCACTGTTCACCCAAACAATGGGCTGGTAATCCCCAGTCTTTTTTTTTTTTTATCATCTCCCCCAAACATATACACACACAGCACTTTAAGACATGCCCATTGGGGCCAGCAGCTGGTGGAACAGCTATGTCACTGGACTCCCATGTAGTCAACCGCAGTTCGAGTCCCAGACCCAGTGACTTAAACTCACGCCAGGCACGTGTGTGTATGTGCCCAAGATCCTGAGAGGAGAATGGAGGAGAAGGGATTGTGGAATGGTCATCCCCCCTGGGGGGTGATTTCTTGCTTTCTGTCTCTCTGTCTCTCTCTGTCTTTCTGGTGAGCGCATGCACCCTATTGCAAAAACCTCTCAAAAAAAAAAAAAAAAGGCATGCCCATCATGTCCCAAAGCCAGTCTTGATTACCTTGGCCCTTTTCTAAACTGTGGTCATCAACCATTTTATTCACCAGTGTATCGCAACCATCTGTAGAATGGTGTCAGTACATAGAAAGCACTTGATAAGTATTTGTTGAATGAATGAAAGGCTTTTTACTTCCTTCTGCATGAATTAATTCTTACCTCTTAGTCTGGCATTCAAAACTCTTTATCACCGGTCACTAATATTTCCCATTTACCCACTTTCCCCCTTTAGCACTCAGGTAATTAAACATAACTTAATTATTCTTTTTTAGGCTAAAAATTAATTGAGCATTTACCAATAAGTACTTGACTGAGTTTATATGGAAAGGCTTTTCTAACCTCTTTAGAAGTATTAACTCATGTCATTGGCATGAAAACTTTATAAGTTTGGTACTGCCATTATTACATTTTACAAATGAGGAAACTGAGTCATAGAGAGGTTAAGTTACCCCTCTAAGGTCAACATTGCTAAGATAAGGCAGAGCTGGGATTCAAACTCAAGTAGTTGGGTCCACAGGCCATGCCCATAACCACTGTGCCATGGCTAGCTCTCCTGTTAACTTATTTTTAATTACAAATGTAAATAATATATTATAGAAGTATGAAAAGTAACATCAGTAATCTGATGTAATCCCACTTATCTATTGTCTATTTTTGGGATTATTGAAGGGGTCTTATTTAAGAAGTCTTTGCCTACCTACCCCAATGTCTCTCAGAGTTTCCCCAGTGTTTTCCAGCAGTAATTTCTTGGTTTGAAGTCTGAGGTCTAGATCTTTGATCCACTTTGAGTTGATTTTTGTCAATGGCGAGAGGTAGGGGTTCAGATTCATCTTTCCACAGGTGGATGTCCAGTTTTTCCAGTACCATTTGCTAAAGAGGTTTTCCTTTTCTCATTGGATTGGCTGGTACCCTTTGTCAAAAATCAGTTGGCTGTGTGTGGGAGTTTATTTCTGGGGTCTCTATTCTGTTCCATTGGTCCACCTGTTTCTGTGCCAATTTTGATTGGGATTGTGTTAAATATGTAGATTAATTTGGGTAGAATTGCCATTTTGATTGTATTCATTTTTCCAATCAAGGTACATGGGATGTCCTTCCACTTTTTGTGTCATTTTCAATTTCCTTTTTTAACCTCTCATAGTTTTCCTTGTGAAGGTCTTTAATTTCTTTGGTTAGATTTATTCCTAGATATCTTCTGCTTTTTGTAGCTATGGTGAATGGAATTAATTTCTTCAGTTCTATCTCAGTCTGCCTGCTGTTTGTATATAGAAATGCTATAGATTTCTGTATGTTGATTTTGTATCCTGCAACTTTACTCTATTCATGTATTACTTTCAGGAATTTTTTTCATGGATACCATTGGGTCTTCTATGTATACTTACGTATTCTTATATGTAATCATGTCTTCTGCAAATAGAGATAATTTCACCTCTTCTTTTCCTATTTAAATGCCTTTTATTTTATTCTCTTTTCTGATTGCATCAGTGAGGACTTCCAGTACTATACTGAGTGGGGAAAGTGGACATCCTTGTCTTGTATGAGTTTTTAGTGCAAAGGCTTTCAGTTTTTCCCCATTCACGATGTTGTTAGCTATGGTTTTTTCATAGGTAGCTTTTATTGCATTGAGAAATGACCCTTCTATGCCGATTTTGCTGAGAGTCTTGATCATGAAAGGATGTTGTATCTTATCAAATGCTTTTCTGTATCAATTGATATCATCATATAGTTTTTATCTTTCTGTTAATCTGGTGTATTACATTTATGGTTTTACATATGTTTAACCAACCTTGCATCCCTGGAATAAAGTCTACCTGGTCGTGATGTATAATCTTTTTTATATGTTGTTGGATATGATTTGCTAGTATCTTATTGAGAATTTTTGTGTCTATATTCATCAGCGATATTGGTCTATAGTTTTCCTTTCTTGTCCTGTCCTTGTCTGTTTTAAGGATAAGGGTGATTGAGGCTTTATAGAATAAATTTGGGAGAGTTCCACCCTTTTGGATATTTAGAAATAACTTGAAGAGAATGGGGGTTAACTCTTCTTTAAACGTTTTGTAGAATTCAGAGGTGAAACCATCAGGATCAGGGCTTTTCTTTATTGGGAGGTTATTTATTACTGATTCAATCTCCTGGACTTACTGTATGTTTCAATCTTTTCATGCTAGTACATATATTGCTACATCATTCTTTTTCACTGTTGCCTGGTATTCCACTACGTGGATTCACCGTTATTTATTTCGTCAGTCCTTGTGAATGAACACTTAGGCTAGTGCCAAGATTTTCCCCTTAGGAACAATGCTGGAATGAATATCTTGGTGCAACCGTGTGTGCAATGTTAAATATTTCTATAGTTCAGATCTCTAAAAATGAATTTGCTGAGTGTAAAGAGTATGCACACTCAAAACTGTGATGGATACCGATGGATGATCCTCTTAAAAAGTTATGTCCATTTTGCCTCCCACAAATAGTGTCTTCAGATTCCCTGTGATTTTTTGCCCCTCTGCACAAATTCAGGAAGTATTGCCAGCTCCCATCCTAGCAATTCCAACATCCCAGTTTTTCCACTTGTCATGCCTCTTGAATAGAGTAAGCTTCTCTTCCTATGCTGCTCAGCTACATCCAGTCGTCCCTGCTCACTCACCCACTTTTCTCTCTTTCACTTGTTCCGTCCCCTCTCCTTCGATCCCTGTCCTCTTTTCCTCCCAACTTCCTCACCCACACCCACCCCACCCCCATTATCATTAACTATGCAAATGATAATGGAGATTATTATACAGACCAAGGTGTCTTTGGTATAATATTAATATCAAAGAGAGTTAGGGGCCACTTAGAGAAGAGTAAGCTGTATGTTCCTAGCTGCAGTGACACTTAGACATTGCCAGCTAGGGTTCATGTGGCAGTGTTACTATTTGACTGTGTGTGTAAAGAGGCTCCCATAATGTCCCCCTTACTTAGGGCACAGCCATGAGTGTGGTTTTTAAAAAGCAGGATTATGATGGAAGGCAAAGCCAAACAAGAACCCTTTAAATGATAAGGCAGTAGGAGTAGGGACAGAGGCATGATATTCACTGACCTCCTTGATGCCACTTCCCTCGCTTGGTGCTTTACATACATTCTTGCATGTAATCCTGCAATGAGAACAGACTAAACAGATTCAGAGTGTTCTGTCTGGAAAGGAGGAGGAGGATGTGAGCAAAGCCTATCAAATCAGAAACAGTTCTAGCGTAACTTCTACAAAGATACTTTTTGACGGTAGAGCAGAATGAATTTAGGACCAGAGAAAGCTAGTAAGTGGTCCTTCCAAAAGTGGCATGTCTACAGGAGGCTCTGTAGCTAAGTATGGTATGGGTGGACAGGTGGAATTGATTTTTTGAAAAGTATTAAGAAAACTGCATGATAATGAATTGCCACTGGCTCAGGTAGTGAGAGCGCTTAGGTGCTCAGCCATTTGTTGCTGTCAAGAAGTCCAACCGTCGCACAACCCTGGGGCCCATGAAGGTATCTCAGGAGTGTGAGGAGGCCATTCCGGGCTGCCTTTATTTCTCTTTAAACCAGAATCACTCCATCCCTTTCCTCTCCTAAGTTCTGGGCTTCCATATATTTCCCTTGGGAAAACAAAAAATTCTGTTATTTAAAATAAGAAAAAAATACATACAAATCATTGCATTAGACATTTGATTCCACTGTTGGGATAAGCCCTGGGCTGGGGTCTAACCCACCGTGGAGATTTTTACCCACAAACCAAGGTTCCACCATTGCTTTTCTCACTTCTATAATACAGACCAGAGTTCTCCAACCTTATCATCCAGCTCTGATCCCAGCTCCGAGGCGGGGCAGGGCAGGGAAGAGAAGGCAAGTGCAGTAGCAGGATCTTCTGGTCCTGGAAGGAGCATCCCAGCCCATTGGTAAGACTTCCTGGCCTCTACCCCACCCTCCCCAGGTGAGGTGGGAGCCCGTGTGCTCCTGCAGTGTGCTGCCTTCACGTGCTTTACCCACATGTGCCCCCAAAGGAAGCATCAGGAAGGCCCAGAGCCCCAGCCTCAGCCCTGGCTCACAGACTCATCCCTGCTTCATGTTGTCACTGAGCTACTTATTTTATTTTTAATGTTTATTTATTTATTTATTTTTTCTAAGAGAGAAAGACAGACAGCCTCTATAGAGTCTTTATACTACGCTCCACCCTCAGCCTCAGTCAGCCCAGCTCATGGACACACGTGTGCACCAGCATGTACAAGGAGGCCTCAGGATGCAAACTCAGGGCCTTCCCCTAGAGTCCAGCACTGCAAAGTGTAAACCCATCTGCCTCCCCACACAGCTTATTCAGCCCCTTGCCTAGTTTTTCTCTTAAACTCTGAGTCAGAAGACAGGTGTTGAGTCTCCACCTAGCCATTTTGCTGCAAAATAATCACACACATAGAAAAAGTTTTATACACAAATAAATATATCACAACAGCTTTTATCATTGTAAAAACCTGAAAACTGAAATTTACACCAGTAAGGGAATGGTTCATTGCACCATGGTTTGATCGTGGCGAGGAATCTCACCTAGCAATGAAAGTGAAGCTGAGGAGCGTCTAGGAATGTGAAACTGTTTCTTCTAATCGGACTGTGCTTTATTAGCACATTGTGTAGAAAAAGCAGGACGTCAATTGTACATAATTTGATCACAGCCATATGGTATAAAAATACACAGTGACAATGGCATCACTTGTGATCCTTTGCTTTTCTTTATTTTCTACACTAAGTATGAATTTTGATAAGTAGAGGGGGAAATGATTTTTTACTGAAGACAGAAGCATTATCCTCTCTGTTGATAATTTTCAGTGTGATTCCATTGGTAGTTCTGCAGAAGGTTCTCCAGATTTCTCTGAAACAGTGGTCCTCAGCTTCAGCCAGTGGCGAGGGCAGCCCTGTGCCCTGTAGAATGTTCACCAGCATCATGGACCTCACGCAGAAGGTGCAAGTAGCATGACAATCAAAAATATCTCCACACATTGTTGTGTGTCTTCTGGGGCAAAAACCACCCCTGATGGAGAACAACAGTTTTAAAATCATGTGTTGTTACTTTCCCAAAGACCCACTGCCCCGGGAGACCAGCAAAGGGCAGCTGTGGCTGTTGTGTTGTGCTCAGTAAAGGAATATGCAGAAATCTGGAATCCTTTACTGACTCGTGAACCGCATGTTTGTCAAAGAGGTGTTTGTTATCAGAAAAGGGTAGCAATGGAAAGCAGGCTCCTGCTAGCTGCAGGGTGGGAGTCGGGGGTGGAATTCAGCCACCCGTGGGCAAATGTGGAGCCAGGAAGGGATCCAGGATACAATGAAGAACGTAAAGACTGAGACACAAGCAGATCTGGTCACAGGAAGGGGTTAGAAGCCGAATTCCCAGCCTGAGATGGGAATGAAAGCAGAAATGCAGTTGACTAGACATTGTGGAGCCTGCACCAGAGAACTAAAGCTCCTTAAATTCCTCCTGACAGGGAACAGGGTTGTCCTCAGAGGCTGGCACTGCACTCGGCCTGCTGGCAGGAACAGCAGGGCCTCGATGAGGAGGTGGAAGGGTGGGTGACTAGAGGGCCCCCGCAGGGTGCTGGCCCCTCTGAGTGAGACTGTGCAGGGCCTGTGGTCTAGACTAAGACCTTTATACTGGTTGTGGAAGGCAGGAAGGAGTGGAACCAGTTTACCTATAGGAAAAATCTCTCGAATTGGATCAAAGAATGTGTACTTTGTGCATTTTGATGGGTAGTAGTTGGTGGCCTCCCAAAAATGACAGGATGGGTAAAATAATAATTTGGGCATCTTATAATGCTCAAATAATACATGTGTTATTTTAATGTTTATAGAGGTTCAGGGCTATTGCAGTTTTACTTCCATGTCAGAGATATCATTTATCTGAGGCTTGGTCAGGAACACAATCCTAATCATAAAATGTTTCCTGTGGAAAAATATATCTTGCTTTATGACAGTTTACTTTATGACATGCTTTGTAAAAATAGTATGTGGCACAAAGCAGAAGCTATCTATGAAGTTGGTGTTTGTTTTATTTGTGAATTTTTATGCTTCTATCACCCTTAATGGCTATTTGCTTTTATGACATGCTTTGTAAAAATAGTATGTGGCACAAAGCAGAAGCTATCTATGAAGTTGGTGTTTGTTTTATTTGTTTGTGAATTTTTATGCTTCTGTCACCCTTAATGGCAATTTGCTTTCCATTCTCTACTAGAGATGCATACTTAGATGCATACTTTCAAAATATTTTGAAAAAAAAAATATTCTACTAGAGATGCATACTTAGATGCATACTTGCAAAATAGTCTTTTTGAAAAAAAAAATATATATGTGAAGCACCAGTACGATGAGTGTGTGATTGATAAGAGAGTGGTTTAGAGTATTATATGAATCTCTTATTTCATTAAATAAATACATTTAATTAGGTCAAATGATATGAAATTTACATCTTTATAGGCCCCAAACAGCCAAATATCAGCAATTTCATATGGTTCAGCCTAATGGTAGTGCTGGCTATACTGAACATTTTTGTAAAATAAATATTAGTTTTTATTGCTTTCTTGAAACTTCAGAGATTCATTTCCCTGAAGACAGAGTTGAAAACATTGGCTGTGGACTACTCTTGGCATGGCTGGAATTCAAGTTATTCTTGCTTAGAATTCTTGTTTCCATTGGAACAAGAGTTCTCAAACCTGGCTACTCATAGAATAACTTTCAGGAGGGGCAGCCGGTGGCATGGAGGTTAAAGCACTGCATTCTCATATGACCAGCCTCAGGTTTGAGTCCCAGACTTGGCAGCTTGAACATCACATTGGACGGACCAGCAGATAGCATAATGGTTACATTGCTAGACTCCCATGTAATTGACTGCAATTCGAGTGACAGACCTGGTGGCTTAAAACATGCTGTGCACATGTGCGTGTGTGCCCAAGATCCTGGGAAGAAAATGAAGGAGAAGGGATTGTGGCATGGCCATCCTCCCTGGGGGCTGATTTCTCGCTTTCTGTCTCTCTGGTGAGTGCATGTACCCTAAAGCAAAAATCTCTCTCAAGAAAAAGAGAAAGAAAGAAAATCATGTTGGGTATGTGCCCAAAATCCTGAGAGGAGAATGTAGGAGAAGGACTGTGTTTTGTCCATCCCCCACTGGGGTGCAGGAGGAGGGGTCGATTTCTCACTTTCTCCCTCTCTGGTCAGCACATGTGCCCTATGGCAAAAACCTTAAAAACCAAAAAAGCCAGGGAATTAGATAAAATGGCTAGAATAGGCAAATCAGTAGACAAAGTAGAATAGTTACCCAGGGCTAGGGAGATCGGAGGAAATGAGAAATGGCAGTTAAGGGGTATGAGACTTATTTTTGAGGTGATTAAAGTAATCTAAAATTGATTATGGTGATAACTATACAACTTTGTGAATGTATTAAAAACATTGATTTATACACTTTCAATGGGTGAATTTTATGGAACATGAATTATGTCTTCATAAAGTTTGTGTTTAATAAAAATGTTTAAACCACAGCTAACATTTGTTGGAGAACTTAACACTGAATGAGTGGATTAGAACCAGCGAGAAGGTACTCGGTGTGGTACACCCATTCCTTTCAAAACTGGCAGAGCTAAAAATGCATATTATAAAAAAAAAATAAAATAAATAAATAAATTAATTAATTAAATTAAAAAAAAAACTGGCAGAGCTTAAATGGGGACAGTAACTGAGAGAAAGGAAGTAAGTCCTGCTTGGAGGTATTTAGTTATCACCTTATTCCACATGGCACGTGAGTGTTCTGAAGGGTGCAGCTATTCTGGATCACAGGATGACAGTGAGGAAAGAATTAGAACTTTCATAGAATTCGCCACGCCCCAGGTGCTGCTCTAGCACTTTATGTGTGTTCGTTCATTTAATTATCACATAGTTATCCCCATTTTGCCACACTGAAACTGGGACACAGAGAAGGTCCCTGTCATGAGGTCATACAGCTATTTAGGTTGTGACATTAAGGCTGCCTTAAAAAGTGGGAAGGATCCTGATAGGTTGTGAAGCCTAGGCCATGTGAGGTGACAGCAGGCTCAGAGGCTTGGTGTTGAGGGCTCCACTGGAGTAGTAATGGAGGATGAGGCTAGAAGGATGGATGAGGAAAGGTCTCAGTGGAAGCTCCTGCTAACACTAAGGAATTGAAATGCAGTGGGTGGACATCACTGAAGACCTAGCAAGGGCTTCAGAAGACCACGCATGTTTTTCTAAATGTGACACGCATGTCTGAGCGGGTGTCTCCAGATCTGTTCCTGCATCTTACCTGAAGTGTGGGTGCCACACTGTAAGACCGCCATCACACCTGGCCCCAAGAACTGACCACTGGGAGTGGTCACCAAAAGAGAAGTCACAGTGACCCAGGGGACCTGAAAATCCCTCACAAGACCTGCCTTAGGACCTTAAATTCTTTGCAATAATTAGAAAGTCCAATCTACGTGCTGTACTTCAATGCCAACAAATCCATATTCCTAGGAACACACTCCCCTGACCACCCCATCTTGCTTTGTCCCTCTCAGGGCTCCGTTTGTTCATTAAGATTTTCCCTTGATCTCATTCTGTTTTGACTTCCTGTTATCATTGGATTTTATTCCAAGCCTTGTGGCATTTCAACTTCTAGTTAGATTTGCATAGTGGTAAACTCCCCATTACGTCCACTTAACCAAGAATTTACAGCATAGCTGATCTTCCCTTATTCTCTAGTCCCCTAGACCTTATAATAGGGTAATCCTGTTCACCCTGTCTACATGTTTACCCTTGCACGATTATAGACACCCAGTGGCTGTTTCCTTTCCTGTGAGGTCAGCAGGTCCCTAGTGCTGCTGGCCTTCTCTGAACTCAGGAACCCCGATTGCCTGAGCCTCTTTCTTCTCACTTACCACTTCCTCGTCCAATTAGTTAATGTTCCCTCCAAACTGCCCTGCCTTCCCAGTCATCCCTGGTCATGTGAGAGACACTCAGTGAAGCAGAGGTGAGTCATTGATTAACTGTGAACACTTCACAGAGCAGAGATGAAGGGTGATAATTGGGTCTGATGTCCAAAACCAGGGTGAACAGCAGGTGTCTCTGGAGCACAGTCACTCAGCCGTGAGGTCCTTGATCCCTCCTCTTGCCCCTGCCCCCTCTTGCCATTCTTCACTTCATGTTTGAGCTTTCCATGATGCTCCCCTCCCCAAATTTCTCCCTGCCGCACACACTCGCTCCAGTTCCTTACCTGCGTACAGCGTAGATCTCATTTATCCTCATATTTGTCATCCTGGAAGAACTTGGCTTTTCTTATTTTCAATGCCTCATGTCTGAAAATAATAGTAACTATTATTATTTTATTTTCTGTGTGTGGCTTCTGATTGATTTAGGAAGTGGGAAAAGGATCTATGGTATTGATAGGAAAAGGTAGCTATATCTGCCTTAAGAATTCTTAGGTGGTGCTAGACAGTGAAATATGGTACTCTGCAAAGATGACTCAAGTGGGAAGGTTTCAGGTCCATGTCTGGAGTCTCCCCTGAATCTGCTGGGCAAGTGCATGCCCATATCTGGGGCTGGCTGAGGCCATATGCAGGTGGATGACTATGTGAAGATTCTATTGGGGATGTTGTCTCTTTCTCTCTGTTCTTTCACTCATGGAAAAAATAAATAAATAAACTTTAAAAAATAGAATTCTTAGGGTTATGTGCAGGGTAAAGCATAGAAGAGTTGGTGGTGAGTCCTGTCACAGAACTGATAGAACCCTAAATCACCCATCAGGGATAGCCTTGCCCTCTTTCCTAACAGAATATGTTCTACCTCCTAAAAGATTTTGCATTTGCTTTTCCACGACTGCAAAGTGAAGAATTAAAAAGGAGCAATTTGAAGGGAGCACATTAAAGGATGGTATCATCTCTGAATTTGGACTTCCTAGACCCTGTTTCCCAGCTGTTCCCTTTTCATTCCCCATACCTCTTTCTGCCTCCTATTTGGTAGGACATCGTGGTCCTGCTGGATCATGACTAAGCGGATGCTGGTCATCGGTGATCTGTTCATCCCCACAGCAGGACATTTCTCCTCCCTTTATGAGTTCAACAAATAGAGCTCCTTTTCTCTTTCCTTCACACTCATGAAACAAATGGCCAAGCAAGGTTGGTCTTCTAGTGAGGACAGAAGATTTGGAGAGAAGAAAGAATATGGGAAATAAGCTTTCTGGTGAATGAAGAGTGGTCTGATTTGGGGGCCATAGCTGTTAGAATCCTTCAGCGGAACTCATGTGTACCTCCCTGGAAAAGCACAGAGCAGCAGCAGAAATGACATGAATTTAAACAGTAATGTAGCCATCAGAAGCCTTCCAGCTTAGCACCACATTCACTAGGCATCTTTAGCCCCTGTCCACTCCACCGGGAGTGAGTCTCAGTGATCCTCTCCCTGCTACCCAGCCCACCTAGTCTTGGATAATGCCAAATGCTGGTTACATTGACTTCATTTGCCCCATACCTTTGATATTATTGGCAATGTCTGGTTAGTGCAGATGCCATGGGCCAGTTAAGTATAATTCAAGGAATAATTGAAGAGTTCTGACTATATGTCACACGATATACCAAGGATCATAGAGGACACAAAGGTGAGAAAAATCCTTGGAACGCAACTAAGTGGTGGATTTCAGTGGGCTGGTTATGGCCGTAGTTAATATGTACACTGTTGTCAACACTGCCTTCTGTTATGTGTAGTCATGTTGGCAGAATGTCCTTTATAACCTCTTTAAAAATAATGATTGCACCCAATTATTTAGGGTTCCCAAATTGAGAGGGACAACCGTATTTAAATTATTGCAAGAAACCCAGAGCATCTGGAGACTGTGAAAGCTCTTAAGTCTACTTTTTATACAATAGAGCTTCATACCATTATTCTATATATAATCTTTTCACCAAAACACTGTCGCCTGATTCTTTCAACAAAAGACTTCTTTGTTTTGATAGCCAAGAAAAACCTTAAGCTCAGTAGAGACAACAGAACAGACTTTTAAATTACAAAATGTAAGGGCTAAAATGCCATATTTTTGGAATGTAAATTGTAAGGTTTTTTAAAAAAGTTTTGTTAACTTGAAAAAAAAGTTATGTTTTGTTGTTAAGCTTAAGTTTTTATCTTAAGTTTTTCTAAGTTTTAAAATTTCAATCAATTTTATTTTATTTTATAATTTCCATGGAGTTCGTTGGAACACAGCTCAGGGTGGCCCTATCTTTCCTGTTGACTACAGGGTAGGAACAGACAAGATAGAAAGTGATGACTTTCTCATACCTCCTGAGCTTTCTGAGGTCTTTGACCTCCAGTCTCTCAGTATGACCCTAATCTTGGACATTTGCACTCAAACAGCACATAGCTAAGAGTCAGTATTATAGGACAGAAGTACTTTGGGGATACATAGAGTCCCTGACTCACCCTATGAATTTGAGTGCAATTTTAATGCCAAGACCTGTTTCTTTATTTTTTGTAGTTCCCCCATATTTTGGAACCTTCTTGAAGGTTTAACTTTCTTCTGCAACCTTCCAAAGATGATGTTTCCTTCAAAACATCCCATCTCTTTCATGAATCTGGGAAATGTACATGCCATCTAGCATTAAAATAAATAAATAGTTTAACTTTCTTCTGCAACCTTCCAAAGATGATGTTTCCTTCAAAACATCCCATCTCTTTCATGAATCTTACATACCATCTCTTTCATGAATCTTACATGCCATCTAGCATTAAAAAAAATAAATAAATCTTAGAAGTGACCATCTCTGCCTGGTTGGTACCTTAAGGGTAGAATCTCAGAAGTGATCATCTCTGCTGGTTGGTACCTTAAGGGTATAGACTGTCTTATTCAAGGTGGCATCTACAGTGCTTAGCACAACACCTTTGGAAGTCAGTGGGTGGTCTCAGCATAGAAAATGTACCCCCCAGGTGTACTTCCCAGGTAGTTTTCTTGGAAAATATTTGTGAGCAGAAGCATTTCTGGGCTAGACTTGCATCCACTTGTAAGTACATATAAGGACTCTGTCTATCTGCCCAAACTATTGCTCCATCTCTTTGTTTCAACCATATGGAGATATTTTGCACATACTGTTTCCTCTCCTTAGAACACGTCCTCCCTCCTAGTCCTTTTCCGCTTTGCCTGGCTAACTCTTACTGTCTTTAGGTTGTGTCTTAGGTGTCTCTCCTTGAAGAAACCTTCTGTGGTCTTGTAAGACCCTCCATGTTTCTGAATCACTTTGTGCTCACAAATGCAGAGTTGCGTGTGTTATAATAATTGCCCATTACCTTACATACCTTTCTCGACATGTGATAACTTTCTTAAGGACAAAAGCTATTTTATTCATCATTTTTGTCTCCAACTTCTGGCAAACTATTTGGCACAAAGTAGATATTCAGTAAATATTTATTGAGTGAATGAATGAACAAAGTCCAAACAAAGAAGTCATTCTTGGGCATAGATTTCTTAACCTTCAGAAATTACAGTGCACCGAGAGACTTAGTCTATGTCTGCACTGGATGTCAGTCCAAACTCCTTGGAGGGTTCCCCAATGGATACCTCTTCCTGACTTCCCAGATTTCACCCTTTTCTAGGGATATAGCCCCAGATTTTCCCTCCCAGGCTCCATGTCCTCCTGACCGATCTGAGTTTGGTGACAACTCAAGAAATCCATGGCTGTCTATTCCATTAGCTTGGCCTATGTGTATTCACTAACCATTGTTACATCTGGTTCTGTCCTTGGGTGAGAACTGAAAGACTATATTGCTCTTCCCCAGTGTCTCTCAAGTCTCACTGGTAGGCATGAGGCTCTGAAGTTGGTTCCATACTTCCTAAAGAAGCTCAATTAATCAGGACCAGATGCCAACTTATGTTGAGTCCTGCTTCTAAGAAATGGTCCAAATTTGACTTGCCTCTTTCTTGGGGCTTTGGGAGAAGACTATTCCTACCTTCTTCTAGTGACTGTTCACTTAGCTTCCATTGAAGGAGATATCACTAAAAATTCAATCCCTGTAGTTTTCCAATAGAAGAAATACAAAGCATTTAATAGTGATAAACAGCTATCCACTAATAATTACAAAAGCATCTTTGCTTGCACTTCTCTCTTACCCCCTTCCTTTGCCCCTAGAACTGAAATACAAAGGATCAAGATCAAGGAGTGAAAAGAAGGCCACACAGTGGCATCTGTGCCCATGATCCAAGATGGCTGAAATGGGAGATGAATTGCAGCATCAATAACCTGTTGGGAGTGCCATCTCTCTTATGCTCTTCTCTCTCCCTCTTTCTCAGAGAAGGGGATAGATAAATAAATAAATCTGAAAACAAAAGAGTGAAAAGAAATGAAACAATGAGGAGAGAGATGGACAATGGGAATAAAGGGATGAGATGAAGGAGGGATAGGAAGATCAGGACAGACCAAGGACAAACTGGGTGGGATTTTTTCAAAAGAAAGCAAAATAGAGGCTATATAGTAGGGCCAGGCAATCTTAAGAGTGAAGAAACCAGGAGACCAAGAGGAAGTTGGGGAAATCACCTTGTAGAACAACCTAGAGGGACAGAGAGAACAGAGAAGTGAGAGAAAGGAAGAAAGCTAGAGTGAGAGAATGGACTTACAACTCCCATATCAACCCAGAGGACTAATGACAAAGGCCCATTTATTAAATACTGCATATGTGCTGGGATTTTGCCTTTATAGCACAGTGAGCTCTCTACTCCAAAATGGAACCTAGAGTTTGGTTGTTTGTGGAGTTGTGTTCCAGAAAACACTCAGCCATCTCTATGTGAGTTCTCAAACAAGAGGCCAGGAGAGGGCTGTTCTCCCCACCTCTAGTCCCAGCCCAGAAAGGTAGCACCTGGCCAGCCGCAAAGGCAAGTTCATGTACCCCAACAAGGGGAGTGAGTAGAACAGAAGAAAATTTAACTCTGAGCACAGGAGAGGCTCCAGTTTCTTGGAAATGCTAGTGGATGATTAGGAGAGCTGGGGGTGGGTGCTAATAACCTTTAGGGTGTCAAGTTGAGATTCTTCAGACCAGCAGCCTGGTCTCGGGGCTCTGGAGATTCAGGCATTAGTGCTGTTTTGACCACTTGGCTACTTAGAGCTGGTGAAGTTGAAGACAATTCACAGCTATCTATTCTCATCAACCCTTACAAGAATAACCCTGTGATAATCTCCATTAAAGAGACGGTGGGTGCCATTGGGTGGTGGCAGTAAGAGGCCAACATGATCAGAGCGTTACAGACCATCCTCTTTCCACAAAGGCCACCACCCTGCTCTTCCATCTCTGGTTGCCAAAGCAATGTTCTAGGTGGTCATCTTCAACCTCAGCCCATCTGTAGGCAGACAAGACATTGAGAATCCAGAGAGAAATGCAGTGTTGGCCCAGAAGCCATGGGCAGAAAGGGGCCCCTGGGAGCCATGAAGATAGAGGATAACACTGGTCCTTTCCAGTTGGGCACAGAGCAGAGGCAAGATACTGGGACAAGGCAAGTGAGCAGGAATTCCAGCAGGCCCAGGAAGCAAACATCCTGGCCTCATAGATTGACCCAGGCCCCTTTTATGTGTTGTGGACACACAGCAGCTTGTAGCCCTAGGACATCAGGAACCTTCTGTCCTTCATAGCTACACACGTGCACAGCTTAGTGGAAACACTGCCCCTGAGCCTCTGAGCCAGGGATCGCAGTCTGTGGGATTTGTGGAAGTTTGTTTGTCTTGCAGGGGCTTTGTCCCCATGTGATTCATTAATTGACCCACTGCTCCTTAGAGCTGCAAGGAGCCTGGTAGTTCAGGCCATTAAATCCCTTCTGTCGGCCTAATTCATGGCCTGACATCACAAGCCTAACAACATAATCCATTTGTCCTGATTTGATTTTTTCTCTTCAAGAGGCTTCCTTGGCAGCCAGGTTTTCTCATTACAATATGATTCATCTGGATGGTAATTCCCATTAGAATTAGTATCTCAGACGTGATTCATCTTTGGAAATATTAAGCTGGATGCATCATTTACAGAATGGCCTGTTACACTCACAGCCACAGAGAACTTCTGCAAGAGATGTCCTTTCATTCAGCCAGTGTATGTTGAGTTCTGCCCTGTACAGGACTCTAGGCTAGGAGGTTGGGAGAATATGGAGATGAAAAGACCCTTGGCTCTGCCCTCAGTAGTTTCTACTCTAGAAGAGAGAAGATGTGTACTTAAGTGTTTATGAAATGGTTCATATGAAAAGTACAATTAGAAGTTAAAGATAATATAAAGGGGCTTCAAAAAACTTGAGAAAAATGGAATTGAAGTATAAATTTACTTTGGCGCAAAAATATTTTGAAATCCATGCATAGTTTTTTGTTTTGTTTTGTTTTTAGTACTACACATTTCCATGAGTTTTGTGTGTGTGTGTGTATGTGTGTGTGTTTATATGTGTGTGTGTTTTATAGGCTTTTGCCATAGTGCACTTGCCAGAGAGAGAGAGAGAGTGAAAGTGAGAAATCACTCCCTAGGGGGCATGGCCATGCTGCATTCCCTTGTCCATCCTCCTCTCAGGATTTTGGGCATTTGCACACAATTGCCCAGTGTGATTTTCAAGCTGCTAAGTCCAGGACTCGCACTGCAGTCAGCCATGTGGGATTCAAGCACTTTAACCACCATGCCACCTGCTGGCCCTTCCGTGAGCTTTTTGAAGCATCCCTTATATGTTCTCTTTAGGGCCTAAGGTAGTGGTTTTCATACTTTAGGAGGAATTAGAATCACCTGGAGAGCACAGATTTCTAAGTACCAGTCCCAGAGTTTCTGATTCAATAAGTCTAGGATGGAGCCCAAGAATGTGAATTTCTAGCACCATCCTGGATGATGATGACAATGCTGGCCTGGGGACCACACCTTAATTCCCATGGCTCTACAACTTCTGTTGCTTCACTTTCTCTCTGTCACCTGCAATATGCTAAGAGGTGTGCCCTGTGCCGGGAACAGTGTTGAATAAGACATAGTCCCTGCCCCACTGGGAATTCACGGCCTGGAAAGGTAGACAGTGATTTCCATGCACACAGGAATTGCCACTGTGGAATTTTACATGGGTGCAGTAGGAGCACAGAAAAGAACACGATTATTTCTCTCCTACATCTTCTTAGATGTTTGCCATAGAAATGAAGGTTCTACATACTGTCTGTAGAAGTCAGTGGCACAGCTCTGGTTAATTGGTCTGCCCTTAGCAAAGTCTTTATTTCTGGCCCTCTGAAGTTCTGTTTGGTCAGTGTCTCGTGCATGGTCTGAATACTCTCAGTGGAATGGAATTCTCCACACAGGCTCTTGAATGGAATGTGGAGTCAAGAACAGAGGAAACAGCAGCCTGCTACCAAATCCTCCTCCCCATCCCCACCAGCCAGGTCTTCAAACTGCCACAGCTGCCACTGCCCTCCAGCAGCCTGTCACTGGTTTTGTAGATTCTTTAGGAAATTTGGCAGTTCAGTAAGTTCATATCGTTGCATTGTGTTGACACACACACGCCCATCAGAAATGAAACTTCCTCAAGACAACTACTGCTAAATTCCAGGAATTAGGAAAGGGGCCCCTGAGACTAGTGAAACGGGTTTCCAAATCATACCATAGAGCTTTTACATTTCCTGCCATGAGAGGAGTCCCTGCATTGTTGCTTGCCTGTTAACACAGAGTTAAAATAAATGTGCTTGTTTGTCTAATTCAGGGCACTTTAAGGACCACATTATGGGGAGAATGATGATGCTATTAGAAGTAGGTATATAGTCACTAGTGACAGTTGACAGCTGACATTGAAGGAGAATACTGGGAAGAGGGATGGGAAAAGGAGAGCCAAACAGTGCTAGAGAATAATAATGATAAAAATGATCATTAAAATTAAGGTTAATTAATACTATCATTACCCACCTAAGAAGGTGAGGAAGCATAGCTCACAGAACATTAGCACTAAGGAGAACCTTGGAGATAATGTTGGCTGAGCTTGTCTTGTTAAAGATAAGAAAATTGGGACCAGCAGTTGGCATAATGGCTATGTCACTGGACTCCCATGTAGTCAATCGCAGTTCGAGTCCTGGACCCGGTGACTTAAATTCACGCTGGGCACGTGTCTGTGCGTGCCCAAGATCACGAGAGGAGAATAGAGAAGAAGGGATTGTGGCATGGCCATCCTCCCGGGGGTGATTTCTCGCTTTCTGTCTCTCTTTCTGGTGAGTGCCCGTGCCCTATAGCAAAAAAAAAAAAAAAAAAAATTAAAAAAATTTTGGGGGGAATGAAAAAAAAAAAAAAAAAAAGTTAAGAAAATTATGAGGTGAATCGGAGGAGGTGTAAGAGGTAAGAGAATTGGGAGAGGAGGGTTTCAGTCATTTCCCCATCAACACATAGTTATTAAACAGACTGGGCCTCTCTAGGGCAAAGCCTTTTTAAACATTGTTCTGTTGTTCTTAAGCATCTATCATAGTCTCTATAACTGCAACTTAGTATTTGTTGAATTGAACTGAATTAGGAGAGTCAATACAGGATTTTACATGCTGTTTTTTAAGCCCAGTGATTCTTCCAAATCATTTTCATGAGAAATTAGTATAGCATGCTCTCAACTCTAGGCCAAGCATCAAATGATAATGACATGATGTTAAACTATTGGTGAATCTCTCAGGCCTGGCCACGTTTGGTTAGTAGGAATTAAAGCCTTATTTGGTCACAGCTATTTTGAATACTTTGTAAGCATTCGATGCTGTTTTAGGTATTTAGCAAACATAAATGACAATACAATATCAGCTGTGGTTCAGATGAACCTAGTGGATTCAGAAAATCTGAACTAGCCAAGTGTTTGGTGAGCATGTAAGATAGAGAAATTCATTCATTCAATCAAGAACAATTTGTGGAGGAGCTATAATGCCAAGTATCATTCTAAACACTGGAGATATAGCAATGAAAGAAAAGAAAGTCCTCATGAAGCTGACATTCTAGTGGGAGGAGATGGACAGTAAAGAAACAGAGAGAGATGGAGGCATACAGTTACCCACCTCTTGAAAATGCTCCCTTTGACGTCTATTATAGGATTCTCTAATGGCTCAATTGGTAGTAGGATACATTGGCTTAGACTTAGAGAGTCCTGATGGTAAGTCCTAGCTCTGTTTATATTAGTTCCTTTATTTCTGTTTTTGTTTTTTGCAATAGGGCCCATGTGCTTGCCAGAGAGCCATTGAGAGACAGAGTGAGGGAAAGTGAGAGTAGGGAGCCCCCCTCCCCCGCCCCCACAGGGTTGGCCAATTCTGTATTTCCTTCTCCTCTACTCTCTCAGGATTCTAGGCATGGTTGATATGATTTTTCAAGCCACCAGGTCTGGGACTCAAACCATGATCAGCCATGTGGGATCCAGTGCCTTAACCATCATGCCACCTGCTGGCCCAGTTCCTTATCTTTTTAAATTTTTTATTTTATTAATTTATGTCTCTTAAGAGCATGCATGCAAGTGGGAGAGGGAAGAAAGATTGACCAAACAGGGTCCCGATGCTGCAGTCCATCCCCAGTTTTCAGTCAGTCTCAGGTCATGGGCAAGTGTGTGCCCAGCATACTCAGGGAGGTCTCCTGACTTGAACCAGGAACCGTCCCATGTGGGAAATGCCTTATACAGCATTGCATTTTACCATTGCACCACCATCTGCCCCCAAGTTACTTATCTTTAAATGCTGATAACAATAAGACCTCTTCATAGAGCTGTTCTTGGGTTTACATGAAATCATGTCTTAATAAGTAATTCATTTTAATGACTCAATAACTGTTGCAATTATTATTGAGTCAAGGGACTCAAGCCATCTTCCTGTTGAACAATTTCAGAAGATATGCCATCAGATCTTGGAAAAGCATGATTTGCCATAACTCTGATCCCAGAAAGACAGCTTTGAAACAAAATACTATTGACTCCCCTTTGACAGTACCCTCGAGTTGTCAAGTTAAGATAAAACCATTCTTGACTATGTAGAGGAAGCAGCTTTCTTCTTAGATGAGTGTGTGTATGTGGTATGTCTGGCTGCTTCATGCCTTTTAGGCACTAAAGTCTTTGGCTTGGTCTCCATCTGAACTACCCCAGCTCTATTTAGTCTTAGTATGTTTGTTTTGTTTTGTTTTTAGTCTGAACTCCATGTCCCAGTGCCGGTTTCTACAAGGCTTTCTAGAGTCACGAGAAACTGAAAATGTTTTTAGAGTATTTTTGCAAATGTTGTCTGAGCATTGCTTGGCTTCAGGTAACTTCGTGATACCAAGGTCATTTTGCTCTGATCACTCTCGGCCATGTCATCTCATAGCACCTCCCATGACGGGAGGGATGTAATTCCATAGAGAGGATCTATTTGCCCTTTATAGTGGTTGTCAAACCCAGGAGCCATGAGGAGTGCTGATTTCAGGGCTCATCGATTATCTGTATATAAATCATAAATATCTAAGAACTTAACAAAGGCCAGATGTAGAAACCTTGACTTGTTTCCTTTGCTCCCTTCCAACAACTTCAATAAGCCCTGCAGCATCTACATCCAAAATATATCTAGAGTGTATGTAGAAGTCTGCAATTTGAAATGAACTTATTCAGTCTACTTGTTTACCAACTGTCTTCTCCATTAACATGAAGCTCTTCTTGCTTAGTTAGGACTCCAGCAGTTGTACTTGGCACAGTGTATGCTCAATAAATGTAATTCAATTGTTGAATGAATGAACACATATTTATTCAATGAGCTTGGATGCCATGTTGAGACATGTTGATTTGATCTCAAAAAATATATTGTCTACTTTTCAGTGCCTTCTATTACTATATTAATCAAGTAAGATCAGGTTTATATATTTTTAAATTTTGTAACTTAAAACTATAACTCTTCGTATAAAGGAAACATATTTAATTATTCATTAGTTATAATTTGACTAATTTCTAAATTCATTTGGGATGACCATGAAAAAAAAATCATACATAAAATAGCAACAATAAGAGTATAAACGTCACTCAAACCTCTTGCCAAATAACAATGTTATCTTAAAACCCAATGGGCTGTGGTATGATAATTGTATACTAAGATGACTAAAGCTGGACATAGAGTTGGTGAGAACTGGATTTCAATCCTGGCTTAGTCTCTGTGTAAGACTGACTATATTTATTCACCTCTCTAGGCTTGCTTTCTACATCTGCAAAATTAGTCAACCTCATTCAATTGTTATATAATTAAAATACTGATCGTTGTGCCCAATACAATCATCACTGTGTCAGTTAACTTTTTTTTTTTTGGAGAGGTTTTCGCTATAGGGTGCGTGCGCTCACCAGACAGAGAGACAGAGAGATAGAAAGCGAGAAATCTCCCCCCAGGGGGAATGGCCACACTGCAATCCCTTCTCCTCCATTCTCCTCTCGGGATCTTGGGCACGCACGCACACGCGCCCAGCATGAGATTTCAGCCACCAGGTCCAGGATGCAAACCGCGGTCGACTACATGGGAGTCCAGTGACATAGCCATTATGCTAACTGCTGGTCCCAATGTGTCAGTAAACTTTTGATTTGTAACAGAGTACTCCCACAACTTAGTGACTTTCCAACAATCATTTATTTAGCTCATGATTCTGAGAATTGGCTAGGTAATCCTAATCTGTATCGACTAATCTATGCTGTGCTCTCTCATGCATCTGTAGGGTGGTTGGACTGGCAAATAATGGTCTGGGATCTAGGATGGCCTCACATGTGTCTGACTATTGGCTGTCTATCAGCCAGGGAGACAAAAGTGATGGGGCTGTGATCTCTCATCCTCTAGCTAGCTCTGACTTTTTCGTATGGTAGTTGTTGTAGAGTTTTCCAAAGCAGAAAAAAAGAGCAAGGCCAATGCACAAGGGTTTTTTTAAAATTCTGTTTGAATCATATTTTCTGAATTCCCATTAGTTAAGCAAACCACAATACCAGCCCAGAGTCAGTGAGGGAAATAGCTTATGGCCATCTTTAAAAATATTTGCTATAGGGACCATGAGCTTGCTGAGAAGAGTGAGACGGAAAGTGAGAAGTCACCTCACAGGAGGGATAGCCAGGCTTCAATCCCTTCTCCATTTTCCTCTTGGGATTTTGGGTACACACACACACACACACACACACACACACACACCCCTAGCATATTTTTCAAGTCACTGAGTCTAGGACTTGAACTGTGCAATCAACCATGTAGGATCTAACCACATTAACTACCACACAATTGGCTGGCCCAATGGTCATTTTTGTGGTCTTTCACAGTCATCATCACCATCATCATAAAAACCAGTATTTATTGAGCATTTACTAAGGCCAGGTCTGTTTTAATTACATTATGTGTATCAGAGATTATAATTCTAGTCATAACCTTATGAGGCAGACATTCTATCTCCACATTGGTGAAAAAGAAATTGAGGCACAGAATGAAAAAGCAACTAATTCAGGGACACACAGATGGAAAACATGGGAGCTAAGATTCAAACACTCCAAAGCCACACTTGTAATGACAGTTTCGTCCTGCTTCCTCCTCCCACAATCTTATGTAGGATTTTCCATTATTTTTTTTAATAAGTGGTTCATTTAGTAAAGATCTTTCTTTCCTTGGCCACTTATTAATGCCACCAAAGGAGGTACCTCTATTTACATCCTACTCTAAGCTCTTTGTTATCTCTCTATCTCCTTTACTAGACTGTGAACTCTTCGGTGGAAGAAACTGTCACATTTATCTAGACCTGACACAGTGACTGGCATATTAATACTTAATAACTGTTTATTGGTTGGATGAATGAATGACAAGTCAATCAAGGCCAGGTGCTCAAGGTGGCATGATAGAGACAACCCAATTCAGTAAATCTTTGTTTCACCATCAGAAAAATAAACTACCTCATCCCATGTTGTGTTTCCCCATTGCTTATACACTATCCAGAAGTCTCTGACTTTTCAAAATGTTTGACAAAACCCAAAGCCTTCCTGCAATAATGTCAGACCTCACCATTTTCAGGCCTCATCTTCCGAATTAGATTGTGAGATCCTGTGGCACACGGGTGTGTTCACCATTTACACTTGCCCCACATCTTCTGATGCAGTGCCTTGCAAAGAGCAGGGTCTGTCAATGTGCGTGCTGAACAGTTGCATTGGAATGAATTGGAGGCACGTTGAGAACCTCTTAATAGTCTAATCTTTTGGGGATCATTCATGGCTAAAGAAGAGGAAATCATGACAATGACAGAGACAGGGCAGGAAGTGTGGGCAGGATCTGTGAACTCATTGAATATGGGAAGTGTGAGAGATGAAGAGAAAAAAGGATTTAGACTTTGATTTTAATAGATAGATTAAAGAATTATGCCCAAGAGAGAGATTGAGAAGCTCTCCTTCCCTGTAATCCTTTCATCCTCACTTCAATTTCAGGATAGAGAAGAGATTCCTTGTGAATATCAGGCTGAAGCCTTCCACAGAGGCTTACAGATATGGCATGGTCACTCAAGAGAGTCCAAAAGGACAAAAAGGGAAGGTCTGGATCTGTCCCTCTGCAGAAGAGCTTTTGTTCTGTTGAGGAGGAGGAGGAGACATTTGAGCTGAATGTATTTTTGGCTGGTACAATGCGTAAGTGCTCTGTTTGATAGCAGGGTTGTTCAAATGGCCTATTTCATAACTACACATCACTTTTCCAAATAAATGGTGTCTGTGGAATGTTCAGGTTAATGCACGAGTCCAGGGCTCAAAACTGTTTGCACTTAGAATGACTGAGGTTTCTTTCTTAATAAGTCATCTTGGCAGTTTGTCAACAAGTTAATTTGTGTTCCTAAGAAACTAGATTAATACTTCCTGTACTTTGTGCTATTCGCAGATCTACAACACAGTGAAAAGGGGAGAAGAAACAGAAAATACCATTGGGTCTCTTCTTCATTTCTTCACAAAGCTCCCAGCCTCTGAGACAGCCCATGGGAGGATTAGTGTTGGTCCATGCTTGAAGCAATGTGTCCCAGATATCGTTTGTGAGTTTCGTGCCACCCTCCAAAGGACTTCCCTATCTCAGTACATCACCGGTTCTCTCCTAGAAGCGACCACATCTTTAGGAGCGAGAAGTGGCCTTCTCAGTTCTTTTGGAGGATCCACTGGACGAATCATGCTGAAAGGTAATGTCTGAAATTTCACCTTTAACTTTTCTCCTTTGACTGCAGAGGAAAATATAAGTTAACATTTATGCATCTCTTGATGGAAAATTGATTTCACTTCTCATTGACTTCCTATAAAAGTAGCTACTTTAAGAGAATTTAGAAAGGTAGTTCCCTATTAAGTCTTCCAAGGTGTAAACATTCCAAATAATTAGCATTAACATTTTGAATTTTTTTTCTTTTTTTCTTACAAACTCGTGAGAATTACTTTATTTTTATTTTTTTACACTTATTGAAGACTCCCCTTTTTTTAAGGGTTCAGCACTTTATTTATTTTTCTCATTCATTTTTTCCCTAAACTTACTGCAGTCATTAAATAGATATTTTTAATGCATTTTTTAATTTCAAGAAAAACCGTTTTAGTTTTTTTTTTTTTGTCTGAAACTTTCTTTTTAACTTAATTTGCATTCATTCCCTAAGCACCATCACAGCATACAAAATGTGATTTCCCATTCAGAATATACTGCATAGCGGCTTAATCATGCATGTTATTGTCAAAAATTTTCCATTTCTAGTTTCATATAATATATATTATACCCCTCTTTCTGACCTCTGTCCTTTCCCATCCTCTTCTCACACTATCTTTGGTGTCTACAGTTGTCTTCCATTCCTTTTCCCCCCACATTTTATTGATCACACAATTTCTTAAATAATCTAGCTACTTTCAATAGCAAGTTCAACTGGTAATTTCAAGAAAAACAGTTTTAACTTAAATCAAA
Organism: Tupaia belangeri chinensis; assembly: GCF_000334495.1. NCBI lineage: Eukaryota > Metazoa > Chordata > Mammalia > Scandentia > Tupaiidae > Tupaia > Tupaia belangeri. Next base: position 5,966,402 of record NW_006159692.1, read on the forward strand.
GAAATGCTAAGGAACTTTGCTGAAAACTTAAAGCCAGGAAACAGGTTAGGATTCTGTTCAAATAGTAGGTACATGAATGTATCGACAGCTCAAGACAGGACAAAAATCCTTAAAATTGGAAAAGAAAGCCTAAAAGAAAATCAGCAATGTTTTAGTCAAAAGTCATAAAATGCTATTTCACCAGTTCAGTCTTATGTACTTAATCTATCTTCTGTTGTGGTCAGATCTTCCCAATTAAATTCTAGGATATAATATTCAACTCTAGACATGTCTCTACATTTAAGTTGGCCATTTTCATAGTTTTTGAACTCTCATTTCTGTGTGTCTATATTTAATTTTCCTGGTATAGCACTCCCTTGAGAACTTCTTAGAGATCTGGTCTGGTGTTGGTAAATTCTGTCAGGTTTTGTTTATCTGAGAATATTCTTGTCTTTTCTTCCCATATGAAGGATAATCTTGCCGGGTACAGTATTTTTGGTTGCAATTGCTTTTCCCTTAACACTTTGAATATATTTTCCCATTCTTTCCTCGCTCACGTTGTTTCCGATGAGAGGACCACTGTTAGCCTGATGGAATATCCATTGTAGGTAACTTGGCATTTCTCTCTTGGCAATCTCAGTATCTTGTTTTTGTCTGTGGTTTTGGTCAATCTGGACATAATGTGTCTTGGAGAAGTTCTTCTTGGGTTGATTCTATTTGGGGTCCTTTGTATTTGTTGGGACTGGATCTTTGAGTGCCTCTTTAGGTTTGGAAAGTTTTCTTGCAGGATTTCATGGAATAGATTTCAATGCCTTTATGAATCTCCTTGCCTTCTGGGATACCAATTATCTGGATGTTTGGACGTTTTATGGTATCTAATATTTCTCATATATTATTCCCTTTTTTTTTTTTTGGCCACTTTCTCAGTCTTCATGGTGGATTTTTTTAGGCCAGCTATTCTATCTTCTACATCTGAGATTCAATTTTCTGTATGATCTAGTCTGCTTTTAATATTTTCAAGGGAGATTTTAACTTCCTGTGTTATAACCTTCATCTCTAACAGATCCATTTGATTCTTTTTTAGAGTGTGTATTTCCTCTTTTAGATCTTGCAAGAATTTCCTCACCTCCCGGAACTCGTCATCCCCTTTTTCCTGCCTCTTCTGCAGTGATATTTCTTGTCCCTACAATTAAGTCAGCCATTTTCTTAGTTTATGAACTCTTATTTCTGTGTATCTGTATTTAATTTTCCTGGTATAGCACTCCCTTGGGAACTTGGAGATCTGGTCTGGTGCTGGTAAATTCTTCTGCAGTTCATTGTCTCTCTTCTCTTCCATCTGTGTTAGCTTCATCATTATGAACATTCTAAATTCCTTATCAGACATTTCCATGAGTTTCATTGTATTGTCTGAGGATGAAGAGGTGTTATTTTTTTTTCCCTTGGCAGAGAGGTATTGTCTTGGTTTCCCATATGTCTTGTGATCCTTCACTGATTTCTAGTCATCTTTTGGTTGGGACGTTTCTTCCTAATTCTTGATGTTCAAATTGAGCATTCAGATGTGAGCAGAAGGAGGTGATCAGCAATCTCTCTTCTGTTCCGTGTTCACTCTTTGTTCATCAGATTCAAGGTGAAGAGAAGAATATTCTGACCCTAATCATATTCAGATGTTTTGAAACTGTTCACTTGGACCTGTCTAGACACTGTGCATAGAGGCTGATCAGCTAAATGAATAAAGACAAATAAAAAAGGAAAAGAATTAAGAGGAAAGAAGAAGAAAAAATAAAATGAAAAACAAGAAAGAAAAAAAGAGGATAAAAAACCCATAAGATTATAATTTTAAAAAGCAAAAAATGAAAACCACATGGTGCGAAACCAGTGTTTCACAGCTGAAGTAGGGTATCCATCTCAGTATAGGCCTGGCTTGGGCGTACCTTTCCTAAATGAAGTGAGAAAAGGCACCAATTAACACAATAAAGGAGAGGCTTGAGAGCCCTGAGAATACTTTACCTTTAAAAAAATTTTTTTTTTAATTTAAAGTCACAGGGAGACACAGCAAGACAGAGAGAGACAGGCAGAAATGGAGATAAAGAGACACAGAGCTTTCTCTACTCACTAGAAATGAGTCTGGAGGGGGAAGTCTCAGCAGAAAATTTTTATTTTTGGTAAAGGAAAACAATATTTCACAGCTGAGGTAGGGTATCCATCTCAGTATATCTGAATTTCTTTTTCAAAAACAGTAAATTATTAAAGTGGTTTCTTTATTTTAAATTTTTGTTACTGAGTTTTTATTTCATAATCATAAACTTAACTTTGCAATTCAGCTAAATTTGGAGGGGAATAAGGAAAATATGGAACCCGAAGAACTACAGCAAGAGCACAGGTTACAGGACATAGCAAGCAGATGGGGTGGAGGAGTGCTCTCCTGAGCTACAGAAGGAATGGTCTGGTGGTTAAGAGAAAATAAGTCAAATTTATTAGAGTCGTCCACAGTCAGCAATGGTATCTTTAATTAAAAAAAAAAAATATTCAGAGGCTGTCCTGTAGTACAGTGGTTAAGTACTATTAGAGGGAGTTGGATCTCACATAGTCAACCACAGTTCAAATCCCAGCCACAGTGATTTGATAAATATACCAGGCATGTATGTGTGCATGCCAAAAATCCTGATGAACAGACAAATAGAGAATAAAGAATTGTGTGTTAACTCTGCCGTGTGTGTTTGTGGGGTACTTTCTTTCTCTCTAACAAGTGCATGCACCCTCTGAAAAATTTTTTTAAAAAGAAAGAAAAACAAATGTAGCTCTGCTATAGCCTTGAAATAGGCAACATTTCCTACAAACATTTTTATTCAGGCAGGTGTTTTCTCCTACTGGTAGACTATAATGAAGATCAATTACTGTGGTAAGATGCTAGTAAACAAGTATGGTCATGTAATCACATTAAAATCCACCAACTTCTGGAGCAAAGTGACACATAGAGCCCCTTCATACACAGAAATCAATAAGTTTCTATTAACCAGAAAAGCAAAGCCAAGGACCACCGTCAAGCGATTACCATTTTAAAGGGCAAGATAGGCAGGCATTTCACTAACAAATGAAAGTCAGTGGAAAATGGAGTCCCTCAGCATCTGAGCTTCCCGTCTACTTCCCATCAGTAACAGGCAGGAAGGTCAGAAATGGCAGTGCACCAAAGAACCACGGCACTGCACAGCTGTCACAGCCGCCTGGCAGCCTTCCCTGTCAGGAAGCTGCCAGCCAGACAGGGACCTTTCAGAGCCGCGTTCCACTGCCTGGGGGCTGCCAAGAGTTCAATGTGACATCCGGCCATTCATCTCAAGGAGAGGAACAATAATATTATCTCTCCACAGCATGCCCAGAGACCCAGGGCTAGCAGGCTAGTGACCTTCCTTCATGATCCCCAATCTCCTCCATCCCACCCCTACAAATCCCAATGAGCAGGCCTAAGAGAAATGCCACTATCTCTCTGTGTACCGTGTTGGGTGCCATGTTGGTTTGTTTTCTGGATTCACCTTAACTTCTGGGGATTGGTTATAAATTGTAAATGGAGATAAATACAAAACGTGGGGACAGTAATCCAAGAGATTAACGGGTAGTGGGGGGAAACTTGGTTTCATGTTTTTCATCCCTCCAAGCCCTAGTGGGTGCTGGGTGCTGAGAAAAAAATAAAACCTGATTCCTGCCCTCATGGAGCTTAGAGTCTCTGGGCGATAAGCAGTTTTTACTGCGCATAGGATTCAAGGTTCTCCATTTTGATGTAGCTCTCAGAGACTGCCAAGGCTTGCTTTACCCAAGCAGTTGGGCTGAGATTGGCATGTGGAACTGGCATCACTCCAGTGCTTGTGACTGTGTGCCAGAACCTCATCCTGCAAGCTGAGCAACATTGTACCTAACCGCATGTAGGTGTTCTGGGAAATCCTAATGAAGTGAATTGTATGTCAGTTTGCTTGCCTTTAAGGTGTTTATGATCCTAATGAGGAAGCCAGATTTGCACACACTGTGTACTCAGAGAACAATATGAAACTGCAAACGGTTAAGTACCAAACAATGTGGAAATGGCTCTAAATGGTCAAAGAATTTCAAAAGGAAATTAATGTTCTATATGATGAATGGCTTGTGCCGAAACATGAGGTCTCAAACAAACCAATAAAAGTCAATAAAAACTGCTTTATTTCCTCTCCATTAATTGCCAACCAACCAAGGCAGGCTCCCTAGCCAAGGCAGGCACACCTCCAATCTTCCAGACTCATGTAGAGAAAAAGGGAGGCTGCTAGTTAGTGTATGTATTGCCCTGATGATAATTTGAGCTTGGTTGCTATTTGCTCTTCCGTGTTCAGAATAGAATCCCATAGGTCAATATTCCCAGCTCTGAGATTTCCTGGGTTGTTAGTTAACGTGCTATCCTCAAGCCAGCATTTTGTACGGGAGTTGGGAGTTTCTTTAATTTTGTATTTTGCAGTTCTTTAAGGATTTCTCATAACCTTCTGTAAGGAACTCTTGCTGAATAATGCAATCAACTGGTTGTCTTCTGCTCCAGGGTGATTTCTGTAGCTTCTAACTTGCTCTCTTAGAAGTCTTTTTCCAATATTATGTTGAACAGAAATCATATCCTAGACCCACATTAAGAAGACTTTCCAGAACTAGTTCTGTGATCATGAGTGACTTTATTCAAGTCATTTGTGTTCTCAAGCAACCTTCCTATGAGGTTGATGAGATTATAGATGAGGCATAAAGAGTCCTTCATGGTCACAGAAAGAATAAAATGATTTTACCTGCTAATATTAATAATACTGCCATGTTCTGGAACACATTATGAGAAAACTGCATGGATTTCAAGTATTTTACACCAAAATAAATTTATACTTCAATTTAAAAACAAACGAACGAACAAAAAACACCTTTTTCAACTTCAGCGCCCTTTCCAATGGGGTTTTTGAAGTCTTTATATGCCATAAAACATACCCTTTCTGGACATGCCATGGAAACCAGATGGGTTTCTCACCACAGAATGAAAGTGTGAGGTAAAGCAAGTAGTAATTAGCTCAATAAAGATATTCCACATCCTATACATATTTCAAAACATTATATTGCATATGATAAAGGTGAAGGGTCTTCAGAGGTTTCATAGAAAATACATATCATGAAAAAATCATGCTGGATTTCAACTTCTTTTATACCGAAAATAGACAGACTTTCCATTTTTCCACAAACTTTTAGAAATCCTCTTTAATCTTTATTATAAGATTTTAAAAGTAAATTAATTTCTGGGATCAGCAGTTAGCGTAACGGCTATGTCGCTGGACTCCCGTGTGATCGACTGCGGTTCACGTCCCGGACCCAGTGGCTTAAAACTCACCCAGGGCGCGTGTGCGTGCGTGCCCAAAATCCTGAGAGGAGAATGGAGGAAAAGGGATTGTGGCATGGCCATCCCCCCTATTCTCCATGAGGGATGGTTTCTCTCTTTCTTGCCTCTCTCCCTCTCTCTTTCTGAGAAATACCCATACTCTGTGGCAAAAAAAAAAAAAAAAAAAAAGTACATTAATTTCAAAAAAGAAAAAAAAAGATGTGTCTTTGTAGTCACAATGTTCACCAAATCTGTAGGATCAGCATATTAGCTAGTGGGTCTTGAGCTCTGGTGGCCATATGCTCTGATGTGGCACCTGGAGGACGGGCTAGCTTCTGTGATCTGGTGTCTGCTTCTTTTTTGTTCAGTAGATGTTGTCTTGTATAGATTTGGCCAACAGCTTTCAGCTTTGAATCACTCATGAAACTCTCTGGGGAAGTGTTATATATGTATATTACACACTCAGTATCCACTTTATAAACAGGCTATGTTCTAGAAGTTCCTGTCTCAGGAGCTATATGGAACTTAGAGCACTTTCCTGCAGAGGTGGTATGAGTCACTGTGATTTGATTCTCAGATTCTAGTCCTCAAAAACCTCTTTAACCCATCACACAGTTGAAATCTGTACACTTCCCATAGAATAAAAAGGAAAACAGTGTCATTGGAATACTGAGAGTCAAGCCTTCAAGAGAAAAGCAGTACAAGTGAGTAAAAAGACATTTCTTATTGAAGGGAAATAATTTGAGTTAAAATGATTAAGAAATTAAAATTCTGTATGGAGATTTTAAAAAGAATGTTTAGCCATTTTAGAGATTTTAGAAGTTGGCAGTTGTAGTTCTCTGTTGTTGGTGGTTATATTTCAAAACTCATACCTATAGGAACAAATCAGAAAATTATCCCAGTGACTTTTTCCTTTTCTTTGTTTTGTTTGTTTGTTTGTTTTCTTAAAATGGAACACTTGTGAATAGAATGAAGATGGGCAGAAGTAGGCAGTGCAAGATTTTTATTTTTTTTTCCCCCAGAGGAAATGGGAAAGGAAAAAGGTCAAAAGAATGACCTCTTTCATGGGAGAAATCATGTTTAAAGTGTATTAAATGGAATTGGGAAAGGCAGAGAAAAAGGAGGGGAAAGTGTATGATTCTACTTACATGAGGGACTTTGGTCAAAAATCACAGAGGCAGAAAGTAGGGCCTGGGGCTGGGAGAGTAGGAGTTTATGTTTCATGGGTGTAGAGTTTCAGTTTTACAAGATGAAAAGTGTTCTGGAGGTGGATGGTGGCGATGATTGCATGCCATTGTGAGTATATTTATAACACTGAACTGTACACTTAACATATTTAGATGGTAAATTTTGTGTTATATGTATTTTACCACAATAAAAAAATAATGGGGGGTGGACGGTAGGGGGAAAAACAAGTACCCAAAGGAGGAGCATACTATGTAGATCTTTTATCCCAGATCTATTAAGAGGTTAGAAAGAACTGAGGAATTTGTCTTCTGGAAGTGATTGTAATTATTAGAAAAAGACTTATAGCAGCCTGCAGTAGGGTAAGAATAGATGTCCAACCAATTGATCATTGTTCAAAAGTCAGGAAGTAGTAACTCAAGACTAGACCGACCAGACTTCTGTAGCCTTGTGGCTTTTTCACAGCCTACAGATGGTCCAGCAAAACAGCCAACAATCAAGATACAACCATGCCTGGTTTTCTGCCTGCAGGGCTACCAGAAATGGTCTATTAAATTGAGTTTGCCAGATAATGAGAGACATTTTCAGATATGGAACGTTGATCAGCAAGGATGTGCCCTTGTTACAAGGGGGTGCTATCTCAAAGTGCAAGAATGGAGAACTTCCGCCATCTAGTACACTTACACTTTCACTATTATGATACAGTTAAGATCTTTCTACCTCTCACCTCACCCCTGTCTCCCTCTTCCCATTAACTTGAATAGAATTTTAAGACTAACACCTTGTAGCAGTGGCAGTCAAAAGAATTATTGAATTCAATAATCAGGAATAAAATTTAAAGTTTATCACTTGCTTTTTTCCCCAATATTTTATGTACCAAAAATTATGAAAACAAGATCAACAAAAAAGAGAGAGAAAAATGAGATGGTTGATAGTAAGTATTGAAATAGCAAAGTTGGGAAACTAAGATAATTAGAGCATTTTTCAGATAGTGACACTACATTTTTAAATATGAATATTATACCTGCCAATATAATAAATTTAATGCATTAAACTTAATATTTTCTTTTCAAAGTGTTGCTCAGTAAAGTTTGTAAATTAAAAGATTAACTATTACATATAACCAGAACAAAACTTAGGTATTTGTATTTAAATTATATAGTAGAAAAGAAAACTCCTCGGGAACCAGCAGTTAGCGTAGTGGCTATGTCGCTGGACTCCCACGTAGTCGACCGCGGTTCGTGTCCCGGACCCGGTGGCTTAAAACTCACGCCGGGCGCGAGTGCGTGCGTGCCCAAGATCCCGAGAGGAGAATGGAGGAGAAGGGATTGCGGTGTGACCATCCCCCCTGGGGGGTGATTTCTCGCTTTCTGTCTCTATGTCTCTCTCTGTCTGTCTGGCGAGCGCACGCGCCCTACAGTGAAAATCTCTCCAAAAAAAAAAGAAAACTCCTCTGTTCATTTTTAACCATTTTGAGTATGTATGTAGAACTGTATTAAAGTTTACATATAGGCTGTAAATAGAATATGATGAGTATGCAGGAAAACTATTAACAATCACGTATAGGCTGTAAATAGAATATTACGTGTATGCAAAAGAACTGTATTAAAGGTCACATATGGGCTGTGTGAGTAGAATATTGTGAATAAGCAAACAAAACACCATTGAATATTTAATATTCTTATTTGAAATAGGGAATATTTTGTTTCTGATAGAAAAGTCTAATGAATATTCAACTTTTTTTCAGTGCAACAAGTATATTCCGTTTATGTCTTTTCTAAAGTTAAGAACTTTGCCTATAAAAGCAAGAAGTCAAGGCAGGAGTATACACACAATGTATGACTACAACTCATAAATAATTTAGTTTATAAAGGCTGTCTTTGCTGACTTCCTCATAATCTAAACAATTACCCTTTACATGCCTACCAGGCAGGGAAGGCATGTACATAGTTCTAATTCCAAGATTTAAGTTTATTTAAAGAAATACTTGACTTACTAGTTTTGTGACCTTGAAATTATTTCCTTGGTGTTTAAAAGTATGCTTTAATGCGATGTTGGATGGGCCCAGTTATTCAACTGAAAAGTATCTATTAGCTGCCAACTATGGCCTAGAGCCATGTCACCTACGGGAAAAATGCAAAAGGTCATGTCTGGAAGTCTTCAACTTGTAAAATAATATTTCTCACCCAGAGAAAATACAATTTTGGGATTCAGGTCTACCAAAGTAGCCCTTACCACCTAAAAAAAACTCAGAAAGTGTTGGACTGATGACAAAACAGTGGTACCAGTAGGTCTTGGGGCCAGGAAATTTGGTGGGCACAGGAAAAATAAACCCTCTGCCTTGGGGTATAGCCATGGTGACACAAGCAATAGCGTTCTTCTGCAGAAAGGCTGGGGTCATTGGGAAGGCCTGGGTTCAGATCCTGGACCAGCCTAACTAGGTCAGGCGCAGTAGAGTGCACCTGTACTCCCAGCTAACCCAGAGGCTGGAACAGGAGGATTGCAACATGGCAAGACCCTGTCAAAAATTATCTCTCTGTTTCTGTCTCTGTCTCTCGCATAAAGAAAGAAAAAAAGAAAAAGAAAAAGAAAAACAAAGAAAGAAAAGCCAGTAAGCAAGCAAAACACTTCTTGGGGCCACACAGATGGTCAGGTACCAACCAGGAGTATGAGTCTACACCCAGGTGTAACCAAAGGATGTGACTCCACACCAGTTGTGACTGAGGAATGTGACCCTGAGCAGATGTGACCTAAACATGGCACTTCGTGCCAAGGTGTTTATATATCCAGTTTGTGCTGGGAGACAGAGTCCGTTCAAAATGAGAAAGGGAGATAGGAGGGAAGGAAGGAAGCCAGGAAGGGAGGGAAGAAAAGAGAGAGGGAGGAAAAACTGTGTAATTAAGGGCTGGTTAAGTCCTAGTTAACGAATTAGAATGGTGGTGGTGAGGACAGCAGTGCCAGACAGGTACTTGGGATTTCCATGTTTGAACTCATCATAAAAATGCCAGTTCCTGGCTACAGAAACGCAGAATGGTCTGTATTCCAAAAATTCATTTGTAAGAGAGTTAGGATTAACAGCAATTAGATTCCAAGTCTTCCCCCCCAAAAATTTGCTGAATATTTAAAGTTTAAAAAAAAGCCCCAAAATGTGTCTTTTTCCATGTTGGTAATTGAGTGTTTCTGAAAAACAAATTAGAATAAGAAATTGTCATGTTTACTCTGAAAGAGGCAGATATAGTTAGTGAAAGATAAAGAAGAGCAGGTGGATTAGCCTGGGTGAGTCCAAACATACATACGAATTAGAGGGTAAGATTAAAGGGTAAGGAGAGGGATTTAAGAATAGTTTTTAAAGGAGAAATGGTTACCAATAGAAAAACAAAAATGAAAAACACAATTTATAATAATTGGGAGAATGAGCAAATTCCTCAATACTTATCAAGGTGATTGAATATATTTTTTCAAAAAGGGACTCTATAGGGGCCAGTAGATGACATAATGTTATATCGCTGGACTCCCACATAGTTGACTGTGGTTTGAGTCCCAGCCCAGCTGCTTAAAACTCATGCTGGGAGCGTGTGTGTGCATGCTCAGAATCCCCAGAGGAGACTGGAGGAGAAGGGATTGCAGCTGGGCCATGCCCCTTCACTCTGGGGGATGATTTCTCACTTTCTATTTCTTTGTCTCCCTCTGTCTTTCCAGTGAGCGCACATGCCCTATAGCAAAAACCTCTCTAAATAAATAAATAAATAGGGATAAAAATAATTTTTAGAGTAACCTCCAAAGAATAGATGTAGAAACATGCAAAAGTGGTTATCTCCAAGAGAAGACTTTTGCTTGTCTTCTTGGACCTATCTGTGCTGCTTATTAGCAGTGCATACATACTCCGCTTACCATTTTCCAAAGGCATTCGGACCCAGTGTGACTGTTCTGACGAGTCAAGCGCTGTGTTTCCAATGCTCTTGTTGTTGTCCCCATAATGAAGACCTTGTTACCTCACATTCAAATGAAGAAGACATAAGAGGGGACAACCAGAGGCTTTGCTGAAGTAAGATGGGGAGATGGGCTTAGAAAGAATACAGAAAGTGGGACCAGCAGTTGGCGCAATGGCTATATCGCTGTACTCCCATATAGTTGACCACAGTTCGAGTCCCAGACCTGGTGGTTTAAACTCAAACTGGGCACGTGTGCATGCGTGTTTAAGATCCCAAGAGAAGACTGGAGGAGAAGAGATTGTGGCATGGCCATCCCCCCTGGGAGGGGGGGGTGATTTCTCACTTTCTGCCTCTCTGTCTGTCTCTGTCTTTCTGGTGAGTGCATGTGCCCTGTAGCAAAAACCTCTCCAAAATAAAAAGAAAAGAAAGAATATGGAAAGTGTTATTTTAGGCTCTTTGTCCTGTTGAGAATTTCAGGGTCTGATTTGCTTCATGAGTAAAAGATATTGAACATGAGCAGTCTGTCTTGGGTCTGAGTCTAGACTTTAACATGGGTGAATGAGTGACTTTTTATTTTTTCATTTTTGTCTTCCATGAGAGAGAGAGAGACAGACAGACAGAGACAGGCAGCACCAACAGTGTCCTTGTGCAGCTGTCCACCCCCAGTCTCAGCCAGATCATGGCTCCAGGAGTTCCTGGGACACAATTCAAAACCGCTCCCATTTGGATCCAGTTGCATTAGCTCTATGCTACCACCTGGGCCCTTGACTAGGTGACTTTACTTTTAGAGGCTTCAGTTTCAACCTCAATAAAATGAGAATAATAGCAAGGACTTCATAGGTTTGTTGTGAGGATTAAGTATCATAATATATACAAAGAACTTAGCATAGTATCTGGTACCTAAATGTGCTCAATAAATCTGAGGACGACGATGGTGATGATGGTGGTGGTGGTAAAGACGATGGCTGCATCCTTCATAATAGCACCTTGAAATCCCAGCCGTCCGCTGCTGTTAGTTGAGAGGCTTTGCGTGAGCTCAATTGTAGTTGCCCACGACATGGACACGTACCCTCCAAGCTTTCCTGGCTGCAGTCCCTAAGCATTATGGGACCCCTGAGAGGAAGTATCTAGTGGCTGGAGAGTGCCCCCATGTAATTCCTTTAGGTTTTCCTTTGTTCCCATACATTAGGCCATTCATTTAATTAACATATTTGTTGTGCATCTACTGTGTGCCAAGGATATAATACTAAATAAGATGGAGTACATTCTTTAAAAGACTTTACAGCTCTTGATAGAGATGGATAAACAAGCATGCAGTGTTAGGATGATTATATATGTTGGCTCAAATAAGCACAGGATATAGGGGCCCAGAGGAAGGTCCCTGTACCATCTCGAGTGAAATCTGGGGTTTGTGAAACCAGTTAAGAGCCTGGATAAATGTGAACAGGAATGTAATTAAGGAAAACAAGCCTGACCTCTTATTTTGAAGTGTGTATTGTTTCTATTCAGTTCTCTGCTATTACCATCGCTATCTCTCCAGAGTAAGCATTTACTATAGATATTGAGAGCATTGTCTGAAAACCTATGATCGATTAAAAAAAAAATTCATGTTAAAGATAGAATCTGAACATTTTTTATGAAGATGAATTACTCTTTACAATAAAAGTAAGTGAGATGTTTGTTTTCAGTGCATGAAACTAGTCCTTTTGAGTGTCTCTAAGTTGTTTATTGTTTTAAAGGACTAAACTTCACTTAAATGAGCTATGGAAATTCCTGTCCATGGGAACTTTTATAGAATATAATGGAATATGGCCATAATCTGTTTATAATAACATGAGGGTCAGTAGCAAATATTTAAGAGGAAAAAAGACGATCTCAACACAGTCTGAGTCATTATTTAAAATTCTGTTGGATTGGAGTCTTTAAACCAAGAAATAATAAAGAAGTTAACAGTACAGTTAAAGTAATAAAAAGATATTTTTAAGGGTATGTTTAGTTTTGATTGTTTGACTTCAAGTAGAAGATATTTTACAGTCTTTGGAAAAGTATTATATAAAATGTTTTGACAACTAGAAATTCATATTTTTAACTTCATATTTCATTATGACAGCAAACTTTTCAAAGTTTATTTATTTTTTTTTCCATGAATAAGAGAGGAGGAGAGAGAGAAAGAGACAGCACCTTCAACAGGGTCTTTCTTTTTTTCTGGAGAGAGATTTTTGCTATAGGGCACGTGCACTCACCAGAAAGACAGAGAGATAGAAAGCAAGAAATCACCCCTCAGGGGGGGGTGGCCACGATTCCTCCTCTGTTCTTCTCTCAGGATTTTGAGCATACTCGCACTTGCACATGAGTTTCAAGCCACCAGGTCCAGCGCTCAAACCACAGTCAGCAACGTGGGAAGCTATCACCTTAACCATTGTACCACCTGCTGGCCCCCTCAACAGGGTCTTGATGCTGTAAAACACCAGCAGCCACAACCAGTCCAGCATCCTCAGGGAAGCCTCTGGATGCGAACCCAGGACCTTCTCATGCAGGTCAGCCTGGTACGCTTTACCACTGTACCACCCAGAGTCACATTTTGCCATTAATAAGCATAATTATTTAAAACTTATTTCAAACAGACAGTGTGCATGATCTGAGAACACAGAGGAGGACAGAGAATACAAAAACTTTCAGAGACCCTGGCAACTCACAAGATCTGGGCTGACTGATTACCAGGGCTAGAACTAAAATCTTTAACTCGAATTGACCAGCTATTAAGGACCCTGATTCCCAAACCCATGTTCTTAACCACGGGAAACATTCCTGTATTATATCCCACTCAGAGATCCTGTGTTCTGACTTACAACAGGTATATAAAGAGAAATGCCAGTTGGGGATCAAGTAATCATAACAATAAATGACAAGTTGGAACTACGGTATTTGCTACAAGGCAGAGCGACAGGGTTGTATGAGACTCTCTCAAAGAGGGATTTGATGTCTTCCTAACAGTTAGTGATGTTGGAGGGGAGGACTAAAGATCCCATCTATGGCAACTAAGAAGAGGGCCTGGAGGAGTGTATAGTGCACTTGAGGTTTGGGTGGAGAGTAGAGATCTCTAAGATTCTTTAGGAGCCAGACTGTGGTGCAGCAGTGAAGTGCAGCACTCTGAGAGGCTGGTCCACATGGGAAGGTTATGGGTTCACATCCCGAGGTCTACCTAAGTATGCCAGGCCGGCACATGCCCAAATCCAGGCTGGCTAAATCTGGGTTAGTTCTTGGCATCAAGAACCTGTTGAGGGTACTGTCTCTCTAACTCATGGGAAAAAATAAATAAACATTAAAAATTAATAAGTAAAGGATTTATTATGCCAAGGAAGTCTGGAAAAGTCAGACACCACACACTGACAGGTTTTAGATGCCACAGTGTGCCCAGTACCATGACAGGCAGTTCTTAAGTAGTGTCTGATTTAAGTTTCAGATTTTTACATGTGAAGAAATGGAGGCACAGAGGGGCACAACAGATCATCCAAACTCTTGTTAAGGGCTCCGCCAGCAATGGAAAGCCCATCAGAAGGGTTTAAACCGAATAAATTAAAAATAAATACACAAAAATAAAATGAGATAGAGATGCCTTCCAACCTGTGCTGCCCCTTCCAGCCCTCTTTGCATCCAAAATAAAAATATTTACACATGAGACTGTCATGGATATTGTATCTGAAAGGAATGATTATTCTGGAAGAAAGACAGATGGCATTAGCTGAAGGGCTGTGTAATTGTTTTGCGGAGGTGGGGAAGGGAGGGATAGCCAGTAGATCAGCTCTCTCTGCTTCCTGGGAAACATATTCCAAGAAGTTGGACTTAGAAGAGAGGCTGTAGGGGCCAGCAAGTGGTGTGGTGGTTGAGGTGTTGGACTCGCACATGGCTGACTATGGTTCAAGTCCTGGACCTGACCAGTTGCTTTCTCATTTTCTCTCTCGTTCTCTCTCTCACTCACTCGCTCTCGCTCTCTCTCTTTCTCTCTCCCTCCCTTTCTCGTGAGCACATGTGCACTGTAGCACATTGAAAAATAATAAAGATGGTAAATAAAATTAAATGAATAATTATTTAAAAGAAAAAAATGAGGGGCTGCAGTGTGGGCTGGAAAGAGGGATTGAAGACCCTCCCTCTCCAGACCCAGAGCTATGGTTCATGCTTTGCTTCCCCACAGTGAACTCACTGAGCCCTGGGCACCATAACAGTGTCTCACATAAAGCCCTGGAAAGCTAAACTGGGCTCCCCATGGACCAAGTCCAGGCCATATGTATTTTTTCTTTGACAGTTGCACTATTTTAAAAATTGGAAAATTTTGCATTAAATTGTAAAATTCTGGTTTCTTTGGCAACCTGGGCCACCCTCCCCCCTCTTGCTCCGGGGCCTGGCCCTGACACACACTAGCCCACTAGGTAAGACATAACTGCTCCACAGCTCATACCCCAGGCTCCAGCTCAGGGAGGTCTCCCTCCTTGCTCCACTGTGTTTTCTTACTGCCTGTTCCTGTGGGCACCTCCATTTATGACCGCTGGGTGGTATTCTGAGTTTCACACATGCTACTGAGCACTCAGTATAAGCAGAGTGGGAACTGGGGCAAAGGGGAGGATTCCACACACACAGGGTCATCTTGGAACAGGTTTCTGATTGGGGTTTCCCTGGGAGGTTACAGGAGACACTCCAGGCAGGAGTGAGATGAAACGCCAGAATAAGGGTACATGGCACCTGGGGGATAATGAGGAAATGTTCCATACAGTGGGTACATGAAACAGAGATGTGGCCCCAACCTGGAGAGCAGTGAATATTTGGACCTAAATTGTTGGACAGCCATTATAGGCTGTAAGCAGGTAGAATGTTAGGGACCTCAGACCATGAGTGACCTGTTAGGCTCAACAGCCTGGATGCACTCTGTGTGAAGGAGGGTGGCAGTTACAAACCCAAGCGATTATTCCTGGGTTAGGAATTGGTGTGCTCAAAATACAGGGCCAGCAGCCTGCGCGAGGCCACTTGGTTTTCATTGGCGCAAGACACTGCTTACAGAGAAAGGACTAGTCTTGAAAACCTAACATCACCGGGGAAAAAAAAATGAAATGTAATAAAAATCACAGTCAGTTAAGAATGGAGGCATTTTTACTACAACACAGCACCATTGTAAAAAAGCTCCGTGCTCGTGCCAGGGGTAGACGCTGCTACACGTCTCCCCTGAGTCAGGGCATTCGAGGGCTCTTGGCCTGCTCGGCTCAGCCAGAGCTGCTGGGAGTGAGGCCTCCTCGGGGCTTACATAAAGCATAGATCTTGCCCAAATGTGGAAAACCTTTAGGGACATTAAAACCATTAGGGATCCGTAGCCTTGACTTGAACCAAGCAGAATAAACAAACCCCTGCCCAAACTGGAACTCACTGGACGCCTTTCAGAGTTTTCCAAGGGGAAGGCTGGAGGCCTCAAGGGTCTTTGAGTGGGTTAATGTCTTGTTTCAGCCACTTGGCTCGAGCCTGATGAGACTCTCCGTGTGCTTTCCTTTATCATTTTTTCTGAAATGTCTTAACACCTCAGTTGCAAGCTCACAAATGGATTGCATTGCAAACCTATAACATATACAATCCTTTCTTTTCTTTTTTTACTGCTAATGGATCTTAGAGCCCTAGTTAGACCTTTTGGAAGTGAGTTACAGATTCAGGAACAGGGTTGGAAAAATTCCAAGGAGCATTCAGATTTTCCATGGACAGGGTCTTGGTAAATTCCCAACCTCAATTTCTATTTTCAATATCTGTTGTCACTTTTCCCAGCTTAATAGTTGAGTTAGTTCTCTATATGCACAGAGTAGAGTGATTTTGTGTCTTTCCCTCTAATAGTTAAGTGGCATCATTTTCTGACTCCTTTTTAATCTCACTTAAAAATTGGGGAGGCAGATTAGAGAATTAATTATGAATGTTCATTCATCAATAGATGGTCAATTTTGTGCCCACTGTGGGCTGAATGCTATGTTAGACACTGTTGAGGACAGTGGATAGGGCTGGGTTGGAACGAAATATAGCAATAGCCCAAGTCCCTGATATTCACTATCTATTACAAGGTGGATATAGAGCCAGCAGGTAGCATGATGGTTAAGGTGCTGGATCCCACATAGGTGACTCCATGGTTCAAGTCCTGGACCCAGCAGCTTGAAAATCACTACTGGTGCATGTGCTTGTGTGCTCAAGATCCTGAGAGGAGAACAGAGGAGAAAGGGTTATGGGGTGGCCTTCCCCCAACCCACCAGGGGTGATTTCTCACTTTCTCTCTTTGTCTCTGTTTCTCTCTGGCAAGCAGCATACTTGCCTTGCAGAGATTTTTTTTTTTTTAAAAGGTAGAGATTAGCACAGAGATAGGAAACCAAAGCACAGAGCATCTAAGAGTCAAGCCTTAGCAGATGGTTGCATATCCAGAGCTCACAGAAGCACCTCTGAACTAGGGGGTTCTTACCCTGCCTCCAACCTACCTCTGGGAAATAGAGCCATACAGCACAAGGTGGAAAATGGTTACAGAGTGCCTGCTATGGCCCTGACCTGGCTGAATGGAAACAATGAAGAAAAGTGCTGTTCTTAACTCTAGGAGTGGATGATTGAGCTGACAGAGACACAGACATGTGACCAATGGCTACCTTGTGCTGTGATAGGATGCAAAGATCAGTGATGAAGAATATGGGGTCTGGTGACAATAGACTTTGGTTCCAGATTGACCACATACAAACTGTGATCTGGGGCAGCTTCCTTAACTCCTTTCATCCTGAGTTTCATTGTCTTCTCAGTAATACGGGGCAATGTAGATACTTGCCTCAGAGATAAATAGTGAATGAATGTAAAGTGATGAGAACACTATCCAAAAAGAAGTGGAGATGGAGCTCAGGACATTCAGAAATAGTAGCACAAAGGCTTAGCTGCAGGATGGGGTTCAGGATAGGAGCTATCAGGTGAGGTTTGGCAACAGGTAGAAGGCCTGGAGAGCACTGGAGAAATGGAACTGTAAAGGGCCCCAGTCTGGAGCTGCGCTGGGCCCTGGGTCAGAAGAACAGGGATCGGGACCAGCAGTTAGTGTAATGGCTATGTCGCCGGACTCCCACGTAGTTGACCGCGGTTCGCATCCCGGACCTGGTGGCTTAAAATTCACGCCAGGCGCATGTGCATGTATGCTCAAGATCCCGAGAGGAGAATGGAGGAGAAGGGATTGTGGTGTGGCCATCCCCTCTGGGGGGTGATTTCTTGCTTTCTGTCTCTATGTCCTCTCTCTGTCTGGCGAGCGCACACACCCTATAACAAAAAAAAAAAAAAAAAAAAAACACTAAAACTTCACAGAATAAAGGTTTATTCAGCTTACGTTTTGTAGATCCAAGGCCCGGGGCAAATTTCTGGTGAAGTTACAACATGCAGAGGGCAGGATTATGAGCAGAGTGACTGTCCTTACATTTCTGCCTGCCCTGATCTTTTTCTTCTTATAACCTTACTAGATGTCCTAACGTAAGCTAGAGAGCGAAGACCCCCCTGAAAAAAAAAAAAAAAAAAAAAAAAACTCTAAAAAAGAAGAACAGGTATCTAGGACGGCAATTCTTCCTGGCTCTTGCCTTGGGGTTTATTACTCCTAGCCACAAGTCCAAGGTGTATCAGCCAACCTTCAGTACCTCACCTGTCCTGAGGGAATGTCTGTCTTCCTAGGTCAGTTCAATCATACACAGACAAATCCTTCTTTTCTTTCCCTCTAGCCCAGCTGAGAGAAAATTGACATTTTTTTCATACAAAATTTTCCTTTCAAAAGGAAAGAGACCAAGGGTAAGAGGAAGGGAGGGTGAGAAAAGAGGCCAGAAGAAGGAAAGAGGGAGAAGGGGAAGACAAGGAAATATAGATATGCCAAAGCAGACATGCCCAGCAGACTTGCCTCATTCATCAAAAGCAGGTCTCAGATCAGCCTTGCCAGTGGATCCTGTTTGTAGGGCTTCCAGTTCTTTTTTTCTTTTTAATTTGCCAGAGGGCATGTGTGCTCACAGGAGAAAGATGGAGAGAAAGAAGAAAAGTGAGAAAGCACCCCCCATGGGGGATGGTCATTCTGCAATTCCTTCTCCGTTTCCCCTTCTGGGATTTTGGGCATGGACACACAAGCATCTGGCATGTTTTTCAAACCCCTGGGTTCAGGACTTGAACTACATAGTCAGCCACGTGGAATCCAGCCTTTTTAACCCCTGCACCATTGGTTGGCCCAGGCTTCTAGTTCTCACTCTCTTTCTTGCTTCTGTCCTGAATGTATGGACTTGGAGGATTAAATCAGCTATCTGAGAAGAGTCCGCTTGCACTGCCACTGTGTCCCTTCCAGAACCTTTTGACCTCTCTATAGAGGTTTCCAGATCTTCAGTCTCTTTGGTTCTGGTTTTGTTTTTTGTTTTGTTTTGTTTTGTTTTGTTTTGTTTTGTTTTCACTCCACCTGAGGTTTAATGGTCAGCCCAAAAGGAGGCTTCAAAGCTTGTTGTGATCAGTTCACCCAGCCTACTTGAATTAGTCCTTGAACCCCGGGGAACTGATCTGAACCTGTCAAGTTCACAGAAAAGTGATTTCTAAACCCGAATGCTACTGCCCAGTTTCTGAGTGCTACATGCAATTCAGCCGCTGCAAGTAATAGAAACCACAGCAATGACCACTTACTGAATCAGGCATTACACGCCAACACCTGTTCTAAGTGCTTTCCCGACACCAACCCTGTTACAGCAGGAAGTGTGGCCCCAGGAAAAGAATATCAGACCTCATCTCAGACCTCACAATCATTTGCATTTTTTTCTAGGAAAAATCCTCAGTTAAAAACCCGGATCAAGTCCTGGCCATGCCACTCACAAATTATGCAACCTTAATCTTTTCTTCTATGCCTTCTCTCTTCAATTCTTTTATCTTAATGGCTTTCAAGATCACCTTAAAATATCCCAGTTCCTTTTGATTGATCAAATGTTGAGGGATTGTATTTGGTACCCACAGTCCGTAATCAACAACTATAAAACCTGCTCAGAGCAGCCGGAGAGGAGTTTCCGCTGACGGTTGTTCCTTCAGAGACAGTAGGGACCAGCCAGTTGGGTCCTCTCAGGTGAAGGATTACAGAGTAATTAGATATGATCCACCAGCTGCCAGAAAATAAAATCTGCTTGTATTTTTTATATTTATATCTGTAACCATAGACAAAAGGGAAATGGCCTTGAAAGAAATAACAGACCAGTGAGTAATTAGGACTTGAATGGAGTAAAGGAGCCACATGTCTTATGTGTATTAATGATCTGTTTCTCTGTTTGCCACGCTTGTATATTTGCAAAATACTAGCACACTCCTAGGGTTCATGAAAACCTGCCTGGTTCATGTATAAACACACAGGCCTTCCATAAATGGCCCAGTCACCCTGCAGCATGTTTTAGGTATGTCTCATGCAATTCTCAAAACCTCTCAAATACAATGAGGTAGAATTGTGATCCTCATTTCAAAGATGAGAACACTGAGACTTAGAGACTATAAGCCGGTGCCCCTACAAATGTCAGTCATTTAAGGAGACTGCAAAGGAAATAAACTGCCAGTGGTTTTATCCCCCCCGTTGTCCTGGCTGTCCTCTTCTGGCTGCAGACTCATCTGCCCCTGTCCTAAGAGCCCTGTGTTAAGTTTAGAAGGTGCCCCTGTTTTAGGAGGCTGATAGAGGATAACATGGTGATCCCACCTTGCTTCCAGCCTCAGGGATATGCCAAAGTATTCAAGTATTCATAAGGTATTTTACCTGTGAGGAGTCAGGAAAATTGATTTTTATCATTATCTCATGTCTTTAATGGTATTTTATGCTCCTTCTAACTGGGAGTTCGTTCACAGCAAGTTGACCAGATGGCTTGCTCTGCTCTGAGAAGTTTAGTTATGGGGTTAAGTATCTAGGGAGTGGCTAAGCAAGGATTTGAACGTGGGTCCATCCCACGTCAGAGCCCATGCCGCTAAGCACCCTCCTTTATTAGATATGATCCTTGGGTGTATAGCGGGGTGAGGATCTCTGGTAAGAACAGGGCATATGCTGTGAATGAAGGTGTCCAGTACTTTTGGACCTGCAGCCCTGGATGGCACTGTGGTAGCTAGCAGTGGTCCAGCAGGGTGGGTCATGGATGCCAGCCCAGGCTGTCCATGTCCAGCTGTGGGAGCCAACACCTCCTTTGTCTTCACTGTTCAGGCTCACCAGAAAGAGGCCAACAGCTGTTCTAGCTCCTATGATGGATTTATGCTAAATCAGAGCCAAACTGACCTCAGGAAGGAAATGCGAGGTCTCTCCCAGACCTGCATAAACCATGTATCAGTATGTTTTCTTTCTACATTTTGTTGGACTGGCCCCCATTTTTCTCCTACATCCTACTGTCACCAGGGATTTTTATCTCACAGGATCAAATGATCTTTCTGATTCCATAGACTTTGGCCTAAGGGGAGCTTCATAAGGACTCCCCTGGGTCTTTCACAGCACGGGACAATCAGGAGGCTGGTGCAAACATGCATGCAGATGAGAGTTACAGGAAAGCAGTGAGAATAGTAAGGAAGGGACCAGTTGTCCAGACAACTGACGGATGGATGGATACAAACTCAGCCCAGGACATGGAGGAATAACAAATGTCTTCAAGATTTTGGACCTGGGGATATGAAGGAGGTGCTATAAAAAGAATGTAAAAAGTTAGACCCAGTTTGGCTATTTTGACTTGGAAATGCTGAGACATTCAAGTAGACACTCTCGATAGAAGCATTAAGATTGGATTTGAGTGAGAGGTCAAAACTGGAGTTACACTTGGGCAAACCATCTGCCTAGATGTAATGGTTACAGCTTGAGATGTGGTGTGTTTTTTTTGTTTTGTTTTGTTTTTTCATATAAGAGAGAGAGATGAGTAGAGGACTGGGGACTGGGAGTTCAGGCTGAGGGTCTACAAGGAGGCCTAGATACTAGCATCATGGCTGGAGCATTAAGAAGAAAGCCACAAAGTGTAGTGTCCTGAGCCAGGACTCAAGGAAGAGCCACAGT
Organism: Tupaia belangeri chinensis; assembly: GCF_000334495.1. NCBI lineage: Eukaryota > Metazoa > Chordata > Mammalia > Scandentia > Tupaiidae > Tupaia > Tupaia belangeri. The sequence continues at coordinate 5,987,904 of NW_006159692.1, forward strand.
GTTAGGCTTAAGGTTTTAGATTACCAAGCACCTTCCACATAACATCTCTATAGTATTTTTAATACACTCAAGTCATAATTTCACCTAACATGTCATTAGCTATCTTGACATAGCTATTTTTTAAGTTTATTTATTTCTTTCAAGGGACAGAAGCACTCTCCACAGAGTCTCTCACTACTACCTTCCTTTCAGCCTTCTGGACAGCCGGAATCAAAGGCATGCACACACTCAGCCTGTTTAAGTATACCCAGAACCAAACCCCAATCTTCCATATGAAACTAGCTTCTCAGAGTGCTGCACTCCTGTCATGCCACCACAGCTGGCCTTAGTAGAGCAATTGTTTTTCCTAATTAAAGGTAGGTTTTCCATTGTCAGTAAAGGCCTTCTTAAATCATCAAACATACTTCAAAAAACTCATTAAGTGCATAATTAAATATAAAACAGTTCCTGTTTAGCTTTCACCATTATTAGGTTGTATATATCACATAGGTTGAAACTACATGGTAAACACTTGACTAGTACTTGACTTGTAATAGCATTTGGTCAACAGGTGGAATGCTGCAAACCTAAGACCTTACTGGTTGTGGTACCATTTCAGTTGAAAGGGAGAAATGAACAATTCTGAGTTTGCACATAAATTAAACTCTGATGCCCAAACTATAAGAAATGGTTAAAAGGGGACCTGCAGTTAGCGTAATGGCTATGTTGCTGGACTCTCATGTAGCTGACCGTGGTTCAAGTCCTAGACACAGTGGCTTAAACTCACGCTGGGTGTGTGTGCGTGCATACCCAAGATCCCAAGAGGAGAATAGAGGAGAAGGGATTGTGGCGTGGCCATCCCCCCGGGGGTGATTTCTCACTTTCTGTCTCTGTCTCTCTCTGTCTTTCTGGTAAGCGCACACACTCTATAGCAAAAACCTCTCCAAAAACAAAAAGAAATGTTTAAAAACATAAATTCTGGAGTCATCTGGATCTAGTTCAGAATTCTGGTCTTACTACTAACTACCTGTGTGTTAGGCAACCTCTTTGAGTTTCCTCAGCCATAAAATGGAATTAGACCACAAACTTGCTGCTAGGACTAAATAAGATACATAAAATTTTTGCAGATAATGTACTTAACTGAGTAGCAAGTTCAATAATTATTAGCAAGTAATATCTGTACCATTATTATTGCCTTTTATGGTGAAAGAAGTCTCCAGGTTTGCATGTGGTTTTCTCATTAAATTAAGTGACTTTGACCAACCCAAAATTTGGTACAGGTCATTTCTGTAATATGTTCTAAATATGTTCTAAACCTAAAATATCTTACCCTGGTTTTCTTTTAAGACATTGAGTTATTTTAATTGATACTCATATTGGCAAAGGCTGAAAATGTGATTATAACAACAAACAACAATAAAGAATGCATGCTCAACTTTAATTTTTAAAGAAAACATTTTCTTTCTTTAAAACAAACATAATTTTTAAAAATATCAAAGTGTTTGGAATTTGAAGTCATGGTTACAGTCACGTCTCAGTTTGCCATCTGTTCTTGTCCAATGTCAAATTAGAGTCAGAACTGCAAATAGATTATAAATGTCTGTGGGTCTTCTACAAAGCTTATCTTAGTTAGAGTGTACTTAAACATGTAATATATTCATATAACAAAGAATGTAGAGTTAAACATATGAAAATCAATCTATTCTACCAAATGAATTGAATACTGGACAAAAGCCACACAGTCATCTCAAATGACATAGAAAAAGCATTTGACAAAACCCAACACTCTTTTATAAAAAAGACACTCAACGTAATAGAAATAGAAGGGAACTTCCAATCTCAAGGTGGAAAGGTGTGGTTAGGCAAAATTCTCAGCTAATATCGTGCATAAGGGTGAAAGACCAAAAGCTTTCCACCTAAGATCAAGAATCACATAAAGATCTTCACTCTTGCCGCTTCACCTCAGCATTGTACCAAAGGTTCTAGTCAGAGCCATTAGTCAAGCAAAAGAAAGAAGGGGCATCCAGATCATAAAAGAAAAAGTAAAACTATCTCTGTTATCAGATGACCAGAAAATCCTCATATGTGAAAAATCCTAATGAATCTGCTAAAACTCTGTTAGAACTAGTGAATGAGTTCAGCAAGGTTGGAGGACACAAGAACAGTTGTATAAGCAAGCCATGAACAGTCTAAAAGTCTAATTAGGAAAACAATTTCACTTACAATAGTATGAAAAGTAATAAAATACTCAAGAATAATTTAACAAAAGACGTGTAAGACTTGTATATTGAGAACTGTGAAACATTGTTGAAAAATGTTGTAAAAGTCCTAAATAAGTGAAAAGACATCTTTCCTGGATTGAAAGACTTAATAGTATTAATAGGATGGCAATAGTTCTCCCAAGTAATCTAAAGTAATCAATATCCTAGCTGTCTTTTTTTTTTTATGTAGAAATGAATGAGCTGATCCTGAAATTCTTATGGAATTTCAAGGGACCTAGAATAACCAAAACAATAAAAATTAAAAATAAAAAAACTTCTGATTTCAAAACTTACTACAAACTGCAGAAACCAAAACATTGTGATAGTGGCATAAGACAGACATACAGACCAATGGAACAGAATAGCAAACCCAGAAATAAACCCTCACTTATATGGTCAAATAATGTTTGGCAAGGATGCCAAGACAATTGAATGGGAAAGAGCCTTTCCAATAAAAGGTGCTGAGAAAACTGGATATCCACAATAAAAGAACGAAATTGGACCCTTGTTTCACACCATAATTTAAAATTAACTCAAAACGAATCAAAGATCTAAATACAAGACCTGAAAATATTTGAAGAACTGATAGGAGAAAGCTTTATGACTTTGGATTTGGCAATAGTTCCTTGGCTGTGATACCAAAGGATATGAGACAAAAGACAAAAATGATTGGATATAAATAGCTCATCAATATTTTAACATGACAGGATTTAACTCAGTGCACTCTGTCACCTTGCTGGGGATTGCTGATAATATCAAGTTAGAAGGCAGAGGAATATTAAAGGAAAAAAACTGTTACCTCTATACTCTCAGTGCTTTGGACACTACATTCGTGGGCTTTTCTATACCAACAACCAGTTCTCTTGCTCAAAGAAGTCCTATAATTCAATTTTGACACTGTCTACCTGAGGTTAGCATCAGACCCCAGAAGTTAAGGGCTCAGTTCCACAAGACTGCCCCTACTTCAGACGCCAGTCATAAGCCCCAGGCTTGTGACCAAATTGGCCACAAACAGGGGTTTTTATCACCACTACCACCCCCCTCCCAATTTGCTACAGTAGCTCACAGAACTCAAAGAAACCCTACTTTATTTACTAGATGTAAATTAACAGCCAGATAAGATACATAAGGCAAGGTATGGGTGTGTGTGGGGGGGTGACTTCCAGTCCTCCCTGGGTGTACCACCGTCCCAGGGCTACCATGTGTTTCATCCAGAAGCTCTACAAACCCTGTAGTTTATGGTTTTTATGAAAACTTTGCATAGGCATGATCAATTAATAATGCAGTCTTCAGTTTCCCTCCCCAGGGTGGGAACATGGGACTGAAAGTTTGAAGTTTTTCATCATAACTTGGTCTTTCTGATGACCAATGCCCTTCTAAAGTTCTCCAGGAACCCACCAAGTCACCTCATTAGAACAAAATACACACTCTCACCCAGGATACTCCAAGGGATTTAGGAACTTTGGGTCAGGAACCAGGGTCAAAGGCCAAGTTTTAGAGCAAAAGATGTCCTGAGTTAAGAACAGGGGTATATGTCTGTATGTGGTTAGTTATTTTGGAGGGGGGGGGCTTTGTTTTTAATTGGGGAATCTGTAACTACAATATATGGCAAAATTATATTTTTTATATGAAGAAATGAGGTATAGGTGGAGCATCCCTAATCCAAAAATTCAAAATTCTAAATGTTTTAAAATCAAAAACATTTCGGGAACCAGCAGTTAGCATAATGGCTATGTCGCTGGACTCCCACGTAGTCGACCGCGGTTCGTGTCCCAGATCCGGTGGCTTAAAACTCACGCCGGGCGCGTGTGCGTGCGTGCCCAAGATCCCGAGAGGAGAATGGAGGTGAAGGGATTGCAACGTGACCATCCCCCCTGGGGGGTGATTTCTCGCTTTCTGTCTCTCTGTCTCTCTCTCTCTGTCTGGCGAGCGCACGTGCCCTATAGCGAAAATCTCTCCAAAAAGAAAAAAAGAAAAGAAAATCAAAAACATTTCAAGCACCAATATGGCAGCACACATGGAAAATTCTGCAGCTGTCCTCATGTGACAGGTCACAGTCAAAATGTTCAGTACAAAAGTATTGTATAAATTTACCTTGAGAAGGGTCAGCAGGTAGTGGGGTGGTTAAGCCACTGGACTCCTACACAGATGGCCACAGTTTTAAGTCCCAGACCCAGTGGCTTAAAAATCACACCGTGGGAACCAGTAATTAGTGTAATGGCTATGTCGCTGGACTCCCACATAGTCGACCGCAGTTTGCGACCCGGACCCAGTGGCTTAGAACTCATGCTGGGCGCGTGTGCGTGTGTGCCCAAGATCCCGAGAGGAGAATGGAGAAGGGATTGCGGCGTGACCATCCCCCCTGGGGGGTGATTTCTTGCTTTCTGTCTCTGTCTCTCTGGTGAGCACACACGCCCTATAGCAAAAACCTCTCAAAAAAAAAAAAAATCACATCGTGTGTGTACGTGCACACCCAAAATCTCAAGAGGAAAATGGATGGAAAGGGATTGAGGTGTGGCCATCCCTCCTCGGGGGATGATTTTTCACTTTCCCTTTCTGTCTCTCTCTGTCGCTATGGCAAAAACATAAAAAAAAAAAATAATAGTAAAACAAAATTACCTTTAGCCTATATGTTTAATGTGTATATGAAACATATATGAATTTTGTGTTTAGATTTGGGTGTCATCCCTAAGATATCTTATTATATATATTAAAATATTCCAAAATCAAAAAAAATGAAATTCAAAACACTTCTGGACCCAAGCATTTCAGAAAGGGATACTCAACCTATATCACTTGGGATCTTTAAAAAATATTTTTTTATTATGGTGGGCACCACACCAGAGGGCGCAAGTGCAGGTTATAAAAGCAAGGCAAAAGTTTCCATGGTCTGTGATGGTTTGACATATAACTAAATCTCCCAGTCTGCCTTCTAAGATGAAAGGCCTTGAAATTCCTTCTTCTGCTTTCTTTTTTTTTCTTTTTAATTTGCTGTAGGGCATATGTGCTCGCTGGAGAGAAGCAGAGACAGAGACAGGTAAAGTGAGAAAGCACCCCCAGGGGGAACGACAGCATTGCAATTTCTTCTCCTATCGGGATTTTGGGCATGCACACATGCCTGGCATGTTTGTCAAGCTGCTGGGTCCAGGATTCAAACTGTACCATTGACCTTAACCACCTTGCCACCTACTGGTCCTTTTAGAAAGAAAAAGTGGTATTTTAATTTCATTCCTGACCACATTTACTCATGGGTGTGCACACCTGTTGAGCACTCTACAACCTCTCCATCCTTGGAGTCAAACTGGACCTCACCACTCACATTCCCTGTTCCACACCAATTTTCACTCAATACCTTCTTCCTTTTGCAAATGATGAATTAATGATGCTGACTAAATGAGAGCTGAATACATAGTAAACATTCGCATGTGTTTTCTTATTTTGATTTATCCATCATTACCATGACATTGGTCATGCAGCAAGTCAGTGACTGAGCTGGGCTATGGCTCCATGTTTGTTACCCCCGAGACCTCACTCATAACCACCGGATTCAAATCTCTACTTCATAGTTTTCTGCTCTGGGGGATCTGACCCCAGAATTTCCAGCACCTGAAATTCTTTTTTTTTTTTTTTTGGAGAGTTTTTTGTTTGTTTGTTTTTTGTTTGTTTGTTTGTTTTGCTATAGGGCACATGCGCTAGCCAGAGGGACAGAGAGACAGAAAGCGAGAAATCACCCCCAGGGGGATGGCCACACTGCAATCCCTTCTCCTCCATTCTCCTCTCGGGATCTTGGGCATGCACGCACATGTGCCCAGCGTGAGTTTTAAGGCACCGGGTCCAGGACGCAAACCATTGTCAACTACATGGGAGTCCAGCGACATTGCCATTACGCCAACTGCTGGTCCTCAACACCTGAGATTCTAACCCCACCAAATAAGGGAGTCAGTGAAGTAGAGAGGAATGCACTGGGAGTCAGGATCCTTGAGCTCTAATCCAGCTTTGCCGCTAGTCAGCAGTGTGACCTTGGGCAAAAAGCTTGACCTCTCAGGGTCATGACTTCCTGGTCTGTAGAGTGAAAATTCATCCCAACTCACCCTGTAGTTCCTTCCAGCTTGAGCATTCAGCCCAAGACCTGCCCTATTTACCTACCTCTGAGAAATGTCTGGTTGTTGGTTGTGTGCACAGCTTAAAAGAAGGAAAAGCTTCAAGTCAGTGTAGAGTAGTGATATAGAAAGACTGAATGTGGTGTCAGAGAGATGTGGCACTGGTTCTCCCACTCCTCTAAGTGTGATACTGAGCATGTTATTCAACCTGCACCCCCATCTACTAATGGGAATAATGTCAATTACAGCATAGAGGGCTATGCTGTCTGCAGAGTGGTTGTGAGGATCAAGGGAGCTCTCTGCAGAGAGCCTAGTGCAAGTCATGGTAAGTATTTGGGGTGGTTGTTATACATTATTAATATTATATTTTATTTATAATAATAATAATTATTATTGATCATTATTTTTATCATTATTATTACAGCATAGAGCCAAAGAACCTTTCCAAGGTAATTACTGTATATTTCATTAGCTCAGCCAGGTCCGACTCTGGAGTGAGTTCAGGTGTACTGAGTGGTCTCAGTTCTACAATTCCCCATATCTACTAAGTCAACTATCCTCCAGAAATATACTTCTGGGGGAAAGGGAATCAGATTGTCACAAATAACACTGCAGGATCTCCCTCCTGTCACCTTGAGTCAGTAATATCATTTCCCATCACCGTCGGGATTTGGGGCATGTATGCACATGCACCCAGCATGTTTTTCGAGCTGCCAGGACAGATTCAAACGATAGTGAGCCATGTGGGATCCACCTCTTTTAACCACTAGACTTTGGGGCCGGCTCACACACATTTTTTGTTAGCGAGAATTTTGTTCAGTTTTCTTCCTGCTCTGAGGCTCTTCAGTCCAGTAGATTGTTTTATCCGAATATGTCTTAACTCTCAGTTTAGACTTACTGATTTTTTTTCTTTTTTACTGGCTTAGAAATAATAAGCTGCATTGATTTAGTGAACTCATCCTTTTCCCGTAATATTGAGGACAAATCAGACACATTTGTCACAAGATTGATCTTGTTACTTTGAAAACCAGAAACAGATAATGAGAAAAAAAATCACCAGTTAACTAACCTTTTTCTAAACTTCCCTGTTGAAAGCAATTTTCAGCTCTGTTTGAGATTTAGTTTCTAAGCCAACTCTGAATCTTTTATGAAAAGAAATCAATGTTCTTCTCTTTCTGTCTTGTTTTATATAATTGGAATTACACCACAAAATGACTATTAAATGTGTATAAAGTTAATTCAAGTCAAAAGAACATAAATGTAGTAAATATAAGTTTTTTCCTACTTTCTTCAAGAGACAGTGTAAGAGGAGGGTGGGAAATGGCAGAGAGTGAGGGCTAGGGAGGAAAAATATGTATTTATTTTTATACACACTCACACACACACACATATATATATGAAACAAAAAATGGAAAATTATTGGTTGACAATAACACATATGATTAAGCCACTATACAGTGTATTCTGGATGGGAAATTGCATTTTGTATATTGTGATGATATTCAATGAATGAATGTAAAATTAATTAATTAAAAATAAATTGAAGTAATAAATTAAAAATAAATAATGTTGCAATATTTATTAGAAAAAAATCTAAATGGCCTATATGCTAAAATTATAAAGCCCCAAAGGACCCAAGTGGGCAGAAGATAAGCATCTAAAACTCAGCATTTTTTCCTGTAAGTATTCACCAAATAATGTGGGGTACAGTGTTTTGGGGGAATCTCCCTTCCCCAGGATTAGCACTTTTAAAAATACTACTTTTACAAATTCTTTTCCCACCCAAGACCCTTGGGCTTGGGTTAGAGTCCAACAATAGTTACTACTTACCACTTACTTTTTTTGTTTTTTGATTACTATCAAAAGTAAAAGCACCTGGTATTTCCTGATTTGACTTATATGAAATTTGAGGTTTTGTTCTCTGGATGAATTTTCCAAGTATCATTTTGATCTAGTTCTTAAACTACCATTAAATGTGTATTGCAAAAAAATAAATAAATAAAATAAAGCAAACCAGGTCTGTGTAGTGCATTAGTTTGGTGTCTACTAGGCATATGTACAAATGTATACCTTCATTTATAGTATTTGTGGACTGTCCCTAAGAAGGGTAGCTCAGAGACAAAATGCAATTTCCCATCCAGAATACACTGTATAGTGGCTTAATCATACATGTTATCGTCAACCAATAATTTTCCATTTCTTTTTTCATATATATATTTGTGTATAAAAATACATATATATTTTTCCTCCTTATTTCTCACTCTCTGCCATTTCCCACCCTCCTCTTACACTGTCTCTGGAAGAAAGTAGGAAAAAACTTATATTTACTACATTTAGTTCTTTAGACTTGAATTAACTCAATAGGTGATCACTAGGAAAGAATGAACATGAGGAGGGCTGTAAGAGAATGCTCCAACTTCTAGAGCAGCAGCTCTCAAGGGAAGATGTGGCCTGGATTATTCTACCTTGAATTGGGTAAAATCCACCCTAAGAGGCAAAAGTCTAGGATGCATATATGTTTTAATACTTCCACCATCTCCATCTTCCTTTGTTCCTTCATGAACCATGGTTTCTAATGCCTTCTGGAAAATAAAGTTTTCATTCTGATTTTCTACAGTGATATGCCATCTCTCCAAATGTGGCTTCAGTCACAGGAATAACTTCCAGTTTCCTAAATAAGTCACAGTCTCTCTCACCCTTAGATAATTACACAGGATTCTAGCAACATGGTGGACTAAACCTCCTTGGAAACACCAACCTCACAAACTCCTTAGATTGAGAATGGCTGAGTATGAGGAGACACATTTTGAATTTCCATTGTAATCCTGACATAATTGAGAAGAGCTACAATACCCAATGTGCTGTATGAGCTTTGCTCCATAGATGATAAGGATGAATCAGGGTTCTTGGCACTAACTAGATTTTAACCCATGTCAAGTGGCCTGTGTGATAGAGAGGAAGTCCTAGATGTGATTTAAAGCTGAGCAGTAGTTCATACTGGGAAAATTCATTTTCAATGTTATAAAGATATTCAATAATTGAGTGTAAAAAAAAGAGAATAAAATTTTAAAAAGATATATAGTGACTGAATTTTTAAAAAATAAATAAAATACTAAAAACAAAAACAAAAATGCTGAGTAGTGGGACAAGATGGCAGGTGAAACAGAAACAGGAGATAGTAAGAGGTTAGCAAGGGTGAGAAAAGTAGGAAATGCTTTTAACAGCCATTAAAAGTATGGAAAGTAGAGAACAAAATCATGTCCCTAGAAGACTTATAGGAGTTTCTTTGTGGTGCATGCTATAAAATCCCTGATAATGTTGCCAGAGGGAACATTATTTGGGGATAATGATTTATCCCCAAATAATTTGGCTCATGTTTTGAAATTTGGTCCCCAGTATAACGGCATTGGAAACTGGTGAAATCATTAAGAGGTAAGATCTACTGTCACGGAGGATAAATGCTGTTTCAAGAGACAGAGTGAGTTCAACCTCTCATGAGAAGGTATCAGTCCCTATGAGAGTGGGTTGTTATAAAAAGGAAACGGATTCCCCAAATCTCTGTCTTTCTGTATGCATCCACTATCCTTGGTGAATGTCAGCCATATTGACATACCAAACCTGTTGCCAGCCCATGCTTTTAGACTTTCCAGCTACCCAAATTATCAAATAAATGGCTATTCTTTTATAAATCACCCAGTCTCAGGTATTTCCTTTTATTTCTTTTTTTCTTCTTTTTTATTTATGATACAGCATGTGCACGTATATGAGAGTGAAAGAGGGAAAGAAAGAGAGACGAGCACTTTTCACAAGGTCTGATCACCTCTTGATCCCCTTCTCCAGTCCTCCAGCCTGTTGGATCCTGAGAACCCAGTGAGTCTTAGGCTGACCAGGCCAGTAGATCCAAATTGCAGTTGATGTGTGGGATCCGCTTTTCTTGAGCAGCGCATTACCACTGTGCCACAGAGCCAGCCCCTCAAGCATTTTTGGTAGCAACACATCAGCAGACTAGGCAGAAACTCTACATCAGAGATCTACATTATGTCTCAAGGCTTCTAGCATGAGATTTATATTTCATGTAAGTGATATAATGCTTCTACTGAAGCGGGTGAAGCCTCTGGATTTATTAGGGTTATGTTGACCAAGCTTCTTTTTCTTTCTATATTTAGTTTTTGTCAGATCTCCTTTATTGTTATTTTTTACCAGTTATTAGATTCATCATTCATTGTATGGCATGTCATTCATATCCCAAGATATACTGCAATTTCCAACATATCTTGTTTTACATTATTAACATATTTTAGTATATTATCTATTTTCTTATATATTAGATAAGCAGTTATTTTGTAGGATCTGGGAGTTACTTTTATTTTCTTTGCAGAGTGTTATCGTTTGAATCATGTCGTAGAGTTGGTTGCTTTTGGGAAGAGTTTCTATATGTGGTTAATTCTGTTGTATATAAACTATCAGTATCTACAAACTATAGTCTGCCCCTGTCATCAGGCCATATTCTGAATTTCAGAAAATCAAGTCATTTCTAAATTATTCAGAAAGTTGGAGAGTGAGGCCATGTAGGCTAGATTTTAGCATCTGCCTAATTTAAAAAAATTTTTAAAAATGAGTGTAGAAAGGACTGAATATAAGTTGGTAGTTCTTTTTTTTTCTTTTCTCTTCTTTTTGGCAGTTGATTTTTGGTAGTTTGATCAAAAAGATGGGATAAAACTTAAAATTATTTTTTTACTCACCTCACTTTTCAGAATCAGAGAAAAGTGATCATTCAGTTATTAAGGATTTTATAGGAAAGATAAAACAAAGTTCTATGGTGAACAATGTTGCTCAAACAGTAAAGCTTTAAAACATCAAGGCTTCTCTTCACAATTTTTTTTATATTGCCACTGAAAGCATTCTTCTCAAAGGAAACAACTCACTTAATTAAATAATGTCTTAGCCCATTTCATGTTACTGTAACAGAATACCTGAGACTGGGTACTTTATTAAGAAAAAGAGTTTGTGTAGCTCCTGATTCTGCAGGATGGGAGGTTCAAGACTGAGTGGCAGCACCTGGTAGCAGACTCCATACTGCATTAAAATATGACAAGGAAACAGGAGGACTAGTGCATGTGAAAAGGCAAAACTTGAGGCAAAGTCACTTTATAACATTTACTTTTGAAGTAACTAATCAAGTCCTGTGAGAGTAAGAACTCAGTTAACACTGTGAGAACAGCATAGATCTACCCATGAAAACGGAGTATCCTTGGCTCCAACACTCCCCATTAGGTCCCACGTCTTAAAGATTATCCCTCCCAACGTTGCTACACTGGGATTAAGCTTCAGCATGAATTTTGGAAGGGACAAACCCACATCAAAACCATAGCAAATAACAAATACCATTTTTTAAAAATTCCTGAGCTGTGCTGTGAAAGTGTTTGAGCTGCTTGGAGAGGATGAGTGGAGGTGAGAACACCAGAGATGCCCGGTCAACATGGTGATCAAAGAATTAGAAGCTCTGACAGACCTGATTTCCATTTTTCTGTCCCACATCCTTATTGACTTATTAATTTGGACAGAGCATGTGGCTTGATTTTTTTGAGCAGAATATATGGTCACTGTACTTACAGAGGAAAAAATTAGTCTGTAGACTACCCTGTAGAGAAGGTACATAATGAAAGGAAGCGTAGGATTTAGAGATTAGGTAAAAGGGTAGCCTTATTTATTTTTTTGAAGGATAAATGAAAATATAGGAATTAGGACAACTGAAGATTTTTCTGCCCAGACTTCATCCTCCTGCCCCCCCCCCAGATCTAGCCAGGTTAGAACACCCCCTTTATTCTGTCTGTCTCCATTTCTCTCTCTCTCTCTTTATTTTTTATTTTCAAACTTTTTAGCTCTCTGATGCTCGTTTACCTTGCTAATTCTTACCTTTCTCCCCTCCCACACGGGACAAGCCAATCACCAGCCATCTATATTTGAGGTCTGAATGACCCATTTTGTGCAGCGAGCATGTCACATGGTTTTTATTTTTTGCTTTAAAAAATACTTTTCTCGTTTTTTAATTTTTTTCTCTTTTTTCTTTGCTTTCTTTTCCTTTTTCTTTTACCTTTCTCACTTTTCTGCTCAGCCTCCACACACTGAGTTTCTAGGCAGGACTAGGTGCACAGTAGCCAATTATCTGAATACTTTTAGGGTCAAAATAAGCGAGCATGTCACATGGTTTTTATTTTTTGCTTTAAAAAATACTTTTCTCGTTTTTTAATTTTTTTCTCTTTTTTCTTTGCTTTCTTTTCCTTTTTCTTTTACCTTTCTCACTTTTCTGCTCAGCCTCCACACACTGAGTTTCTAGGCAGGACTAGGTGCACAGTAGCCAATTATCTGAATACTTTTAGGGTCAAAATAGTCCTTTGGGACCAGCAGTTAGCATAATGGCTATGTCGCTGGACTCCCATGTAGTCGACCATGGTTCGAGTCCCGTACTCGGTTGCTTAAACTCATGCCGGGCATGTGTGCATGTGTGCCCAAGATCCCAAGAGGAGAATGGAGAAGAAGGGATTGCAGCATGGCCATCCCCACCTGGGGCGTGATTTCTCGCTTTCTGTCTCTCTGTCTCTGTCTGTCTGGCGAGCACACACACCCTATAGCAAAAACCTCTTCAAAAAAAAAATAGTCCTCAATTTCCATGGAATCTGCTGCACAAAGAGAGAAAAATGGTGCTCTTAGAGATTGAAGATTACCTCCTCCTGCATGTCTCTGAATGCTCAGATTTAACTCCAAACACTAGGGAAAAAAAAAAAAAAAGAACATAATCCATCAGATGACCAGAAACCACCACAAAGGTACAAGAAATATGAGAAGCCAAGAAAATATCCCTTCCCTAAGGGAAAAGACTAACTCCTCATCCTCCACAGACAATACAAGGGTATTCGTGAAAATGTCATATAAAGACTTTAAAATATTCATAGTGACAAAGCTAACAGAGCTATAAGAGAAGAGAGACAATGAACTACAGAAGATACAGGAGGAAAGAGACAATGAGTTCCAGGAGGTGAGGAAGTTCTTGCACAGTCCTGAAAGAGGAAATACACACCATAAAAGAGAATCAAACAGAATTGTTAGAGATGAAGGCTGTAATACAAGAAATCAAAACCTCCCTTTAAAGTATTAAAAGCATATTAGATCATGCAGAAGATCAAATCTCATATGTAGAAGATAGAACCTCTGACCTAGAAAAATTCACCAAAAAGACTGAGAAAATAAACCCCCGAAATGAGAATAATATACAAATAATACTAGATACCATTAAATACCCAAGCATCCAGATCATTGCTATCCCAGAAGGTGAAGAAATAACTAAGAACAGTGATAATGTGTTCCATGAAATACTGGAAGAAAACTTTCTAAACTTAGAGAGACATTCAGATAACCAGACCCAAGAAATACAAAGGACCCCACATAGAATCAACTCAATAAGATTTTCTCCAGGGCACATTATAGCCAGATTGACCAAAACCCAGACAGAGACAAGATACTATACTTGGCCAGAGAGAAATGTCAAGTTGCTTTCAAAGGTTATCCCATCAGGCTAACATTGAACCTCTCATCAGAACCAATGCAAGGAAGAAAAAATGGGAAACTATATTCAAAGTGTTAATTGTAAAACAATTTCAACCAAGAATATTATACCCAGGAAGATTATCCTTCATATGGGAAGAAAAGACAAAAATATTCTCAGTAAACAAAACCTGAAAGAATTTACCAACATTAGGCCAGCTCTCCAAGGTGTGCTGAAGGGAGTGCTATACCAGGAAAACTAAAGTCGGACACACAGAAATAAGAGTACAAAAAACAACCAAGAAAATGGCCAGCCTAATGGTAGGGACAAGTCCAGAGTTGAATGTTAACTTCCAGAATTTAAATGGAAAGATCGGACCACAGTAACACTGCAAATTCAGTAGAAGAGAGATTAATTACATGAGACTGAACTGGTGAAACAGAATTTTATGATTTTTGTCTTCTCTTGAGTTGTTGATAGGGTCATCTACCTACTGTTTGAACTGAATCCCAATCTTTTTCCTGGCTTTAAGTCTTAAGCAAATTTTTCTTATTTTTTTTATTTTGATTTGTTAAAACTAAAACTTTTTTGAAATTAAAAATACATTTAAAAATACCTATTTAATGACTGCAGTAAGCTATATAGCCCCAGCTAAGTAATACTTTATAGTATGTTCATTCTACTCACTGAGGTTATTATTTCTTTTAATTTTTTAATTTTAATTTCTTTTATACATTCAATCACATTATTATTTGGCTTACAAAATGGATATTTCAACAGGTAAACATTTCTCCCTAGTACAGTTAATAAAACTACAAAATATCTTGAACAGATAATACCACATTTCTTTATGCCATTAATACTTTGCCTCCCTATTTTTCTTCCTCGGATCCTCCTCTTTCACACACACTATTTCTGGTATTTACATCTATATACTGTGTTTCTATATCCTTTAGTCAATTAGTTTCAGTCATAGAGTGCGGACATTCAGTATGTATTAACTGGGGACATACAGTGCCTCTCCTTCATTCTTTTTTTTTGGAGAGGTTTTTGCTACAGGGCTCATGCGCTCGCCAGACAGAAAGAGAGAGACATAGAGACAGAAAGCTAGAAATCACCCCCCAGAGGGGATGGTAATGCCGCAATCCCTTCTCCTCCATTCTCCTCTTGGGATCTTGGGCACACACGCACATGTGCCCGACGTGAGTTTTAAGCCACCTGGTCTGGGATGCAAACTGCGATCGACTATGTGGGAAACCAGCAACATAGCCATTATGCTAACTGCTGGTTCCCTCTCCTTCATTCTTAATGTCAGACATATGTTCAGAGATATGTATATATCAGCTATGCTTGCTACTGAAAGTATTTAAATTAGTGAGTCAATTAAATGTGGAAAAAAAAAAAAAAGCCGGGAAAGCAACTGTAGATACCAGAGACAGTGTGGGAGGGGGGGGGGAGAGGGTGAGAAATGGCAGAGGGTGAGAGATAGGGAACCAAGGGAAAAAGAAGAATAAAAGCAAAATATATAAGAAACAAGAAATGAAAACTTATTTGTAGAGGATAACAAGTATGGTAATACCCTTGATTGAGCCAATATACAGTGTATTCTGGATATAAATTTTTAAAAATAAAATAAAGGATAAAGGATTCTGAACATTTATATAGGCATAAAATTCAATGGAAAGAAAAGGATTGAGGGTGAAGGTAACCACTGAGGCAAGTTCTGGGGAAAACAAGGGTAGGTTTGATCACAAATCTAGGTGGGCCTTGGAGAGAAGACATATGTCATTCTCAGAGAAGGAGGAGAAGAGAAAAGAAATAGAGGCATCTGAACTGAAGGTATTCCTGACATACAGCCTTCATTGGTTTAGCATAGGAAGCCAAGGAATAAGTGAACAACTGTAAGGAAAGGAAAAGTGAGCTTGGGAGTGTGAGAAAAATAGAAAATCTACACTGGCAAGGAAAGAGGGACAATGATTTGTTTAGGGAAAAAAATAAAACAAATTCTTGTCAACTTGGAAGCCACCCTGAGAGCCTAGCTGAAGTTAGATAAGAGGAATGGCCCTATCACTAAGTAGCATAATTATCAGCATCATCAGATAGTGGCCAGAAGCCATGGATGGTTTGAGTTTGCCCAGGATAAAGGATTAAGTAGTGCATGTTGTGGGAAGTCAAGGTAATTTGTGAGGGAACATTCATCTGGCAGGTGTCCTGTTAAAATGCTGACCGTGGCAACAGATCAAGGCCAAAAAATTAGAAATCTGCTGAAGACAGAGGTTTATTGGAGAGTAAAGAAGGGGAGGAGCTCAGATCCAGGGATGATGACTTCATAGTTCAGTAATACAGAGATGGAGATGTTTGAATGGTAATGTTGAAGTTTTATGCAATGGAAATTAAAAATAATGAACACTAAGGTCTGAATGTAAAGGAAATCATCCTTATGAACTTCATTGCCCAGTGTCCAGGTTCAAAGATGGGTAGGTAGCAAATAATACAATTTCATCAGAAGACAGACATGTTTTATTTTAGTGAGGGGTCACTGTGCCGTTTTCAGAAAAGTCAGTGATGTAAGAAAGATTCTGGATAAGTAGAATATGGTTCCACCCATGAATCACCTCTTGAAGGGTAAAGGAGAATAGATGAGGGAGAAACTTTAGGGAAGAACAGCTGTGAATTGGATGGATATTTTGGACCTGAAGGAAGTATTTCCTGAAGCAGTTCAAGAAACTCAAGTTACACAAATGATATAGTAGATATTAGGTGAAGTGTGGCTGATTTGTTCCATTTTCTGTAGCTAACAACCGAATGCCACCAACCAGATCATTTATAAAGAATAGAGGCTTATTTTGCTTATGCTTATGGACATCCAGGTTCAAAGAGCCACATCTGGTGAAAATCTCCTTGTTGGTGAGGACTCTGAAAGTCTTTGGGTGGTGCAGGGCATCAGTTGGTGAGAGGGCATAAGTTTGTGTCTGCATCTGAATCTGTGTCTCACCTCCTCTCCTTACACACTCACCACTTGTCAATGATGAGAATCCTACTCTACTGACCTTATCTGATCCTAATCACCACCCAGAGGCTCCAACTTTTTTTTTTTTTGGAGAGATTTTCACTGTAGGGCGCGTGCGCTCGCCAGACAGACAGAGAGAGACATAGAGACAGAAAGCGAGAAATCACCCCCCAGGATGGTCACGCCGCAATCCCTTCTCCTCCATTCTCCTCTCGGTATCTTGGGCACGCACACACACGCGCCCGGCGTGAGTTTTAAGCCACCGGGTCCGGGACACGAACCGCGGTCGACTACGTGGGAATCCAGCGACATAGCCATTACGCTAACTGCTGGTTCCCTGAGGCTCCAACTTTTAATCCCACAGACTAAATTTCTGCCCTCTTTTTTTTTTTTTTTTCTTTAAGGTTTTTGCCATTGGGCATGTGCACTGGCTGAAGAGAAATAGAGACGGGGGAGAGAAAGTGAGAAATCACCACCCCCCCCCCAGGAGGGCTGACCATGCTGCAATCTCTCTTCTATTCTCCTCCTGGAATCTTGGGCACACACACACACATGCCCAGCATGTTTTAAGCCTCCAGATCAGGGGTTCAAACCATGGTCGACTATATAGGAGTCCAGCAATGTAACCATTACACCATCTGCAGGTCCTACCATGAAATTTAAAAACCATGTGTGCAGAGGGTCCCTGGGTCCCCAGGCCTCCTGCATGTTTCCACATGATATATATGCACATGTACATGCTTCCTCACCCCCACAGCCTTCTTCCCAATTTCATTTCAATAGGCTATTCTCACAGCCCTCACATTTATTTCACTCTGATGATTAAGAAGTAGGATAAGGGGGCCAGCAGGTGGCATGGTGGTTGAGGTGCTGGGCTTCCGCATGACTGACCACAGTTCGAGTCCCAGTCCTGGAAACTTGCTTTCTCACCTTCCCTCTCTCTCTCTATGGCCAAATTTAAAAATAATAATAATAATAATTTAAAAATTCAATAAATAGTTCTTTTTTAAAAAAAGAAGATAAGGAAGCAAATGGTACTCTACGAAGTGTCATAGCAAACTTGTTAGGAAATGATAGGCTAGATTTGTGTTGCTTCTGAAAATGAAAAACTAAACCATCCCACCTCATAGGGAAGACAGGTCAGATATCAGAAAGGTCTCCATAACTAGCAGGACAGTACAGAATTATTCACCAAGTGAAAGGCTCGGTTAAGAAACCTATGATATTTTGGCGGGGCCCCTGGGCCCTGCGCGGGGG
>NW_006159692.1:6007100-6032750 GCF_000334495.1 Tupaia belangeri chinensis
GGGAGGAGGATGGGACATAGCAGAGGGTGGGGGATGGGGAATCAAGGATGGCAAAACAAAAGGCAAGGTATGCAGGACATAAGAATTGGAAAATTATTTGCTGAGAACATGTATGTTGATGTGCTTGATTGAGCCAATGCACAGTGTATTTTGGATGGAAAATTCATTTGTGTGTTGTGATGGTGTATAGTGAATTAATGTAGAAAATGAATAAATTTAAAAAAAGAAATAAAAATTAATATCATAAAAAAAGAAACCTATGATATTTTTAATGGTCCTCAAGTACTATAAATATCTGTCATAGAGAACCCCAGCCTTGATCTAACTATGACTTCTGCTTTATCTCAGAACGTCAGCCAGGCACCTCTATGGCCAGTTCCAACGCCCTCCCTTCAAGTTCAGCTGGGATCAGCAAGGAGCTCATTGATCTGCAGCCCCTCATTCAGTTCCCAGAGGAAGTGGCCAGCATCCTGACAGAGCAGGAGCAGAACATTTACCGGAGGGTCTTACCGGTTGACTACCTTTGTTTCTTAACCCGGGACTTGGGCACTCCAGAATGCCAGAGATCTCTGCCCAGCCTCAAAGCATCCATCTCGGCCTCAGTTCTTACCTCCCAGAATGGAGAGCACAATGCACTTGAAGATCTTGTGATGAGATTCAATGAGGTAAGAAGCCACTTTGGGATTTTTTTGTATTTAATTCACCAGCAAATGATTTTTAAACATAGTTGTCCTTTTAGGTGTGTGTGTTACTGATATCTCATTTACCTCTTCTGTGATGGCTTTTTTCTTTCCAGGCAGTGAGATAGACAGTCACATTGTTACACTCCCTCTCACTGCCCCGCAGCTTGCCCTGCAAGCTAATGATCTAATTTCCATTCTACATCTTTACCAAATCCACCAGGCCTCCATTTGGACAACCAGATGTTCAGTCTTCAATTCCCTTCAGTTTTAAGACTAGAAGTCTCAAATGTGAGTTTTGACAGCATGATCCCTGGCCACCTGGGTCCTGCCACCCTCTCTTCCATGATCAGACCCCCTCTACAGAAACTTAAAAGCCCACACACAGGTCAGGAGCAAGGAGGAACAGATTGCTGAAGGACAGTGAGCCACCCTACTCCTCTGTCTTCATCCCCTGAAGAACCTTAGCCCCTGGAAGTCACTCCAGAGCTTCTGAGACCAAACCAGAAGCTACCTCTGAAGGGGACAGATGTGACCAGATTTCAGGAGCACTGGGATGGAACCATCTCTGGGTTCACTGGGCTTGCTGGGCTCGATGGGAAGTAATGAGACAATGGCTGAAGTCCCTGAAGCCATGGGGCAAGGAGGAGGGACCGGAAGGAGAAGTGGGTCTTCATGCATTGCCAGGGTCTGGGCAAGCTATACCCTTGGGCGTAAGGGGCACTTTCTCTCCGTAGTGTATTCCTACACCCAGACTTTTTTCTAGACTACATCTTACTTGTTTTAGACTTAATTTCTTTTGCTTTGAATATTATCACAACATTCAAATCTGTGTATTTATTGATTGAACTCCACAAATAACAGTTATTTCTTATTTTAATCATTGAGTCAAGTCTACTTAAATACTAAGAAAATACTCCCTTTCTGGGTCATACACACACACACACACACACACACACACATCATATAGAAGATCAATCAGCCTTTGTTACTTCAACACTTTCTAACTATAGCAGCCACTTAATGCACTCCATAGCTTGCCAATCAAGATCCTGATTGTAAACATCAGTAACCACGACAAGGCCCCGTGAATGCAGAAACGTTAGAGGCCGGCTCAAGGATTTCTGTGTCCGGATGTGCTCTGAGCACTCCTCCTCAAAGAGAGATCCATTATCATAGAAATAGTTCTCATCCATCCAGGGCTGTCACGTTAGCCATTTATGTAGTCCATTTACTTGCTTCTCACAACAACCTTACCACTTGGATATTATGACTAGCCCCATCTTACCAATGGGTATGAGGAGACAAAGTCATTTCCCAAGGTTACACAGGTGGTAGGTACTAATTGTGAGATGCGAACACACACACACACACACATAGTCAAGCTTCAGAGCCTGGGCTTTGAACACTCAAGCATTGGGCTCATGGTGGTGTGTGCTAAAACTGCAGATTCCTGGCCTCTCCTCAAACTGGTTAGACACAGCATCTAGCAGTCCACGTGAAAGCTTACAACCCACACTGTCCTAAAGTTGTTTTCTAAAATAAATCTCCCAATGTTCTTGATTTTCCTTACCAATAGAAATAGGGTGGAAAATGAAAGTTCCCGTAAATTGAGTGATTTTATTAGTGGATTTTACTGTATTCGTGAATCATTTTAAACCTCTAGATCTACCCACTCTCATATCCTTAGTACCCTAAGCTTCCATGCCTGCTCACTCTTACATCCTTTGGACTCTAGTCTTGTCTTTCTTTTTTTCTTTTTTCTTTTTATTTTTAGTTCTACCTTGAACTTAAAAGTGAATTGCTAAAAGTATTAAAATCTAATTTTAAGTTAAACTTGGATTTCTTCCATCATTGCCATCAGCCTGGGAGTCCAAGATGAACCAGTGATTTCACTAACTCCGATTTAGTGATATGACCCATAGCTGAGTTGAGGCATGTTTTGGACTATCTCTGAAAATAGTTTAGCTAAGCAACTTCAAAATGTAAACAAGATTTCTGGGAAAATACTTAAACTACTTAAGAGAACAGTCTGTTTTCAAGTATTCTCAAGCATCTATTTCCATACAAATTATGGGTTAAAAATCAGCTTCATGTAATCATTACGAGCAGATGTCAAATTATCTCCATTAGGCAGCACTGAGATAGCTATATTCTAGTTCTTAGATACCTTAAGGTAGAAAGCCGCAATGCATTAAAAGAGAATTAAATTCAGATCTCCACCTATTTAGAATGGCCTTGACTTCAAGTGATCATGGCTTTACCTGTTGGAAAGAAAGGAGCTTTCATTTATCTGTTAGGTTTTCAAGAAAGTCATGACATGATGTATGTTTCTGTTTTTCTATGCAAAAATGCACCACGATTTTCCCAGTGACCTAATAGTAGGTTCTCTGAGCTGGACATTTTCACATGTTTAAATCTCATTTAATCCTCATGATAGTTGCCATTATTTCCATTTTACAGATAAAGAAATTGAAGCTTGATAACAATATTAACAAATGATAGGGGCTGACAGGTGGCATTGTGGTTAAGGGCATGGGATTCCCACATGGTTGACTATGGTTTGAGTCCCAGACCTGGCAGCTTGCTTCCTCTCTCTCTCTCTCTTTCTCTGTCCTTCTCTGGTCAAATTAAAATAAATAAATAAAGTTAAATAAAATAATTCTTAAAAAAAATGATAGTGTTGGATCATGATCCATAGAGTAAAATAAACATTTTGAGTTCATACTTATATAAACTAATAGTATTTGTTTATATTCAATAATACAAATAAATGAATTTATTAGTATATTTTACTAATCAATGTATGGGACAGGAAGAGGAACAGCTCTTACTTATAAAATAATTCCAATTAATAAATGTGGAAGGAATGAGGGAAACAGAAAACCACCATTAGACTAGTACATTAAGGAGCCAGCAGGTGGCATGGTGGTTAAGGTACTGGACTCCCACATGACTGACCACGGTTTGAATCCTGGACCCAGTGGCTTGAAAATCACACCAGCATGTGTGAATGCATTCCACAGATCCAGAGAGGAGAATGGAAGGGAAGGGATTGCTGCATGGCCATCCACCCTGGGGAATGATTTTTTTACTTTCCCTCTCTGTCTTCAGCCCATCACTCCCTTGGCAAAAAAAAAAAAAAAAAAAAATCCTTTAAAAAAATATACAGTAATAATTGTTGCAGGCAAGAACCACTGATGGACTTGAAAATGTTTGGGTAAAAGCAGGTGTGATGATAAAGAGGCTATTTGCAGTTTCTAAGCATCGCTCAACAAGATGTTTATTAAATACAAAGGGAAAAGTAGAACAGAGGAGAAACTCAGGAGACAGTCTTAGTGAAGTGATAGGGGTTAACATGGCCTGTAAGAAGACACATCAAGGTGTACCTCCTGACATAATGCACTGAGAAAGACATGACATCATTTCTATGGCAAAGCATACCCTGAATCTAATAATGAAAAAACATCCAGTAATCTGAAAGTGAGGGGCAGTGTGGTCTTCAAAAGAGTCAAGGTCTTGAATGATAAAAACTGAGAAACTGTCCTGATTAGAAGAAACTAGGAGACATGACAACTAAATGAAGTGTGAGATCCTATGGATCTGGACTAGAAAAAATGATATTAATGGAAGAAATGGGGAAAGTCTAATATGGCTTTTTTTTTTTTTGGTTAGTATTATTGTATCAATGTTACCATTTCCTGACTGATCATTGAGCTATGATTACAGAACATGTTAGCATTAGAGGAACCTGAAAGGGTATGCAGGAACTCTCTGTACTACTTCTATAACTTTTCTGTAAGTCTAAAATTACCTCAAAATTAAAGTTAAAAAAAAAAAAAGAAGGGAACCAGCAGTTAGCGTAATGGCTATGTCGCTGGACTCCCACGTAGCCGACCGCGATTCGCGTCCTGGACCCGGTGTCTTAAAACTCACGCCGGGCGTGTGTGCGTGCGTGCCCAAGATCCCGAGAGGAGAATGGAGGAGAAGGGATTGCGGCGTGACCATCCCCCCTGGGGGGTGATTTCTCGCTTTCTGTCTCTATGTCTCTCTCTGTCTGTCTGGCGAGCGCACGCGCCCTATAGCAAAAATCTCTCCAAAAAAAAAAAAAAAAGAAGGTGGTGAGCTCAGAAAAGTCAAGTCATTTGACCAAGGTCATGCTGTACCCAAGTGGATATCAGAATCTAGATCTCTCTGTCTTCAAAATCTGTCTCTTCTTATCCAATTTCCTCTTTGCTTGTTAAATCTTCAAGTTCAAGTTTGTAGTAAAACCAGAATTGCTGATTTCAAGTCTGATTAGTTTTTGGTCTCCTTTCCTCTTTTTCCCTCTCTTTCTACTTCATGCCTACATCTCCCGTTACCTATCCTCCTTCTCTTCCTGCTTGCATTTTTATCCAGTTTCCTTCTATCTAGGCTTCTCCCATCACTGCCCCATTCCTGCATTCAGTCCCTCAAGACATACCGTGACCTCTGCTATACTTCAGTCATCTCTTTTCCATTGGTGGGTCAAATGTATATTTTTAAAAATAATAAATTAGCAATATATGATGAAAATTGACAAGATTATTAGCCCATACATTGGTTCTAATAATGTTGGATATATGAAATAAGTGGGTTTTCCTCAGTGGAAGGAAGAAGGGGCAAGATATACATATATATATGTAGAGAGAGAGAGTTATATATTATAAGTGTCTGTATATGTGTATACATACATACAACACATTTATTCATGTAGTTAATCGTTCAGTTCACATTTATTCAGCACTTCCTAGAAGCAGGGCACTAAGGACAGTAAATACCAGTCTGCAGCTTCCAGAAGCTACTAGACAGGCACAGATACATATATATGTATATGTATATATATATATGTGTGTGTGTGTGTGTGTATATGTGTGTGTGTGTGTGTGTGTGTGTGTGTGTGTATATGTATATGTGGCCATCCTTCCTGAAGGGTGATTTCTCGCTTTCTGTTTCTCTGTCCCTTTCTGGTGAGCACACGCACCCTATAGCAAAAACCTCTCCAAAAAAAAGCAAATAGGAAAATGATTCCCATCTTTGGAGTCATCTATTAGTGCAGAGTCGACATATATATATATATACACACACACATATACATACATACACATAATATATAACATAATATATATGAAACATGTCATTTAATTTTATGTATTAGATAAATAAACATTTATTTATTGAGAGTGAGATACCCTTAATAGAGTCTCACCATGCCATGATTCTGCTCTTACCCTTCTAGTCATCCAGGATCAAGAGTGCTCCTAGTAGGTTCAGGTCAACCCAAGATCTGAACCTGGGTTCCTTACAGTGGCTCCAGTATCACAGCAGTGCCCTATTACCTACACCCCATGGCTGGGCCACATTTTAGAATCTCAAAGCCAAGAAAGAGAATATCAGACCCATTACAGAAGTGCTAGTCACTCGGGAGAAAGGAACACATTTATTCATGTAGTTAATCATTCAGTTCGCATTTATTCAGCACTTCCTAGAAGCAGAGCACTAAGGACAGTAAGTACCAGTCTGCAGCTTCCAGGAGCTACTAGACAGGCACAGACACATGTAACTACCAAAAAAGGCAGAAAGTTTACTCAGTGTGTGGGGCACAGACAGTGAAGGCTGCGGTGGCTAGGTGGGTGATCAGAGCTCTTCTGCTGAGCTCGAAAGCCTAGGGCTGGGCTTCAAGGGATGAAAATAACGGAGAGGAAAGATAACTGAGTAGGAAGGATATTCCAGACAACACTTTTTGTCGCAAGCAAGACTCATGTTTAGGGAGCCAGTTTGCACTCCGTTGCCAGCTGATCACGATCATGAGCTAGGAGTTTCCCATATGCTAACAACTTTTGGCACAATAACTGCACTGCAGTGTGGAGAAAGAGAAGAAAATTCCTGATGACTTTTGGCAATGTTGCATGATACATATTTGTTCTTAGGAAAGTATGGTTAAAATGCACTTCAAAGGATGACCATGAAATAACTGAAAGTTTTAGCTTACATTAAGGAAGGCCAGGAGATAATTTATTTGAAATTGGTCTAGATTGTGGTTTGGAAACAATGTTTCTCCCCATTCTTCCTCCTGCCCTGCAAGACTGTGGTGCTACTAGAAAAGCTACGTAAGGCAATTTCTCTTTGTCTTTGAAAATAAACATATACAAGAGTTCGGTTCTCAAGCAGGTGATGGTCA
The DNA here is from genome assembly GCF_000334495.1 of Tupaia belangeri chinensis. Lineage (NCBI taxonomy): Eukaryota > Metazoa > Chordata > Mammalia > Scandentia > Tupaiidae > Tupaia > Tupaia belangeri. Next base: position 6,013,980 of record NW_006159692.1, read on the forward strand.
AGCTCTATATTGGGGTAGGCATGGTCCTGCATTGCTTTTTATTTAACAGATCTTCTTGAATCCTCTTAATCTGGACACCTCTCTCTAGTCACATTCTTGATCTAAAATTCTAAGAAGCCAGTGTTCTGGTCTCTCCTTTTTGGTTGAGCAAACTCATTTTCTGCCCACCCATGAAGTCTCTTGCTTTTACAGTCTAAAATCATGTTGTTCTTCTCTCTCCCCTTTTTCTTCTTCGACTCAGCTCCTGTCTCCAGCCCATTTCTTTTTTAATTGTCAGCAAACACATGCACTTTCCAGAGAGAGACAGAGAGACAGGCAGAGGGGGAGAAAGCACCCCCCAGAGAGAGAAAGCAGTGTGGTCATGCCACAATCCCTTCTCCTCCATTTCTCTAGCCAGGAAGGACTTTGAGTGTGCATGCATGTGTGCCTGCCACAGCTGTCAAGCTGCTGGGGCCAGCATGCAAACTTCCATCAGCCGTATGGGATCTGGTTCCCGTAACCAGAAATCTCCCCAGGGGGTAATTTCTCACTTTTCCTCTCTCCCTCTGTCTTTCTGTCCCTGTAGCAAAAATTTAACAGAATAAAAAGCTCCATGAGATGATTCTGATGCCACCAATGGTTGTGAATTAGTGCTTGAGGACATCACTCACACCAGTACTCAAGAAGAAAGCCATAGTCAAAAGCAAATAGGAGGGACCAGCAGATGGCATAATGGCTATGTCGCTGGACTCCCATGTAGCCAACCGCGGTTTGAGTCCTGGACCTGGTGGCTTAAACTCACACGGGGCACGTATGCGTGAGTGCCCATGATCCCAAGAGGAGAATGGAGGAGAAGGGATTGTGGTGTGGCCATCCTTCCTGAAGGGTGATTTCTTGCTTTCTGTCTCTCTGTCTCTTTCTGGGGAGCACATGCGTCCTATAGCAAAAACCTCTCAAAAAAAAAAAAAGGCAAATAGGAAAATGATTCCCATCTTCGGAGTCATCTATTAGTGCAGAGAGTCGACTACAGAGCTAGCCCTAGCCCACATTCCTTTTGATCTTACTTTATTTATTGATCTTTGAATAAACTTCCAAGCCATTTATATTTTCTAGAAAATACAAAGAAACATTCTGGGTAATTTTCCCAAAGAAATTGCATACTTTAGCACATGCAGCTGAGAAGTGATGAGAGACAGAGACTAAGTTCATCCTACTCTGTTCACTCCTGTCCGCTTTTCTCAATAAGCACCATGGTGGAACATGGATGAGGATGAAGGATTCTGGGATCACAGTTCCAAGTCATTAGTCGTCAAACTTTGTGCTTCCTAAACACAGCCTCTGCTCTGCTCACCCCTTGATGATTACTGGGCTGGAATTACTCATCCTCTGCATCCATGTGCATCGGGCCTTTGGGATCTGTCACCAGAGTGACCTGTCACTGCCCACAACCACTGCCAGCACTCTTTTGTGTGATAGATGTTGATATCTCTGGCTAGGGAGTGATTTTTGGTTTTAAGAGGCCACTAGTAGGTTCACATTTTCCTATGCTCTGAAAGGGCAGTTCTTGCTTGTTGAGTGGTTCTTAACAAAACCATCGTTTTGAGCTCCTCTTTCAGACCAGCTGATCCAAGGGCAGGTCATGAAATATAAATTGAGGCTCATGATGAAACTAACCCCAACCACCCCTGCACGGCTTCTGCTGTCTCTTTGTCCCCCTCCCACCCCCCACCACTTCCATGTGGTCAACTTGAGCCTTTATCAGCCATCTTCAAGTCTCACAAATGTGGGCAGCCCAACATGACTCTCAGTTGTGGCTTGTTCCTTCCATCTGGTGGGGTTCACCAAATGTCAGTTCAAGAGTTTAGAGGCCACCCTTTCCATAAAGAATGCCAAGCTCTCACTTAACACCCTGGGAAAGAATAGCAAGAGTAACTAAACTATCCTCAGAGAGCTGCCGGAGGTGAGTCCTTTCAGCCAGAATCCCTTCTAGAGTTCACAACGTGATGATTATCACGTTGGCAGATTCCAACAAGTGCAAGTCTATCTGGTCTAGTTAAGGAAAGACCATTCTAGCAAAGTAAGCAGAAAGCATAGCATAAGGTAATGGTCTGGAACAAGAGCAATGTCATATCTAAATATAGAGGGACTTCCAAAATTCATGGAAGGATGGAATTAAAATACAAGTTTATTTTGATGCAAAATATTTTTGAAAACCATGCATAGTTTTTTTATAATATATTTTCAATAAACTTTTGGAAGACTCCTTGTATGTTTCTTCCCTTGAAATGTTCGGGGAAAAAATATTGGCTTGGAATTTGTATATTCAAACATGTTAAGAAAGGTTTTCTCCTGTCTTATAAAAGCATACAGTCAAACAAATTATCTGTTCAGGGCTGCTGTACAAACTTTAAATTTTGCTATAGAGTGTGTGCTTTTGCCAGAGAGAGAGGGAGAGAGAGAAAGGGAAAGTGAGAAATCACTCCCCAGGGGGCAAGGCTATGTCACAATCTCTTCTCCTTCAGTTCCCTCTTGGGATTTTGGGTACATATGCTTGTGTCTTCTGTAATTTTTAAGCCGCTAGGTCTGCTCCATTAGATGATTCTGATTCCACTGATGGTGCTTCAGGGCATCACTCGGACCAGTGCTCAAACTGAAAAGAGAGCCATATTCAAAAGCAAATAGGAAAATAATTTCTATCCTTGGAGTTTTCCATTAGTGCAAAGGGTTGAGAACTATCCAAAGTAAATTTAAGTAAATGTGTGGCTTGCTTTCCTTCCCTTTCCTTTTTTTTTTTCTTTTCTTTCCCTCCCTGTCTCTTGCCCTCCTTCCCTCCTTTCCTTCCTCCCTCCTTTCTTCTGTATTTTTATTTTCTCATCTTTGGTTATCATGCTATAGTGGAGAGCTTAGTTTTTGTTTGTTTTAGTTTGCTGTTAGAGCATGTGTGTCCACCAGAGAGATTTTTGCTATAGGGTGCATGCACTTGCCAGAAAGATAGCGGGAAATTACCCCACGGGGGCAGGGGCGGGGAACTAAGATAATTAAAATAGGTTATCATAGTAATGAAAGTTTGAGTATTTAAGGTTTTAAAACCAAGTCCTGGAGCAAGCCAGTGACATGGTGGTTAAGGTTTAAGGTGCTGGACTCCCACATGGGTAACTACGGTTTGAGTCCTGGACCTGGTGGCTTGAAAATCACTCTGGGCATGTGTGCCCAGTATCCCAGGAGGAGAAGGGATTGCAGAGTGGCCATCCCTCTGGGGGAGAGGGTGATTTCTCACTTTTGCTCTCTCTGTATCTCTCCTTGGAGCTAGCCACCACCACCACGGCTCTCATGGCCAACACTCCTCATGCTGCATTCCCTACCATCAGCCCTCCATCCAGCAGCCAGGGTGGTGGTTTTTATAAACATAAAGGTCAACCCCTGCTGAAATGCCCCCACTGGCTTCACTTCACATTAGAAATAAAATCCAAAATGGCAAGACCCTGACTGCTTCTCCAACTCAACACTAGACCGCCCACTCTCTGGCTTGTCCCAGCCACAGACCTTTATCCTGTTCCTGAACTTGCCAACCTGGTTCTCTCCATACAGTCTCTGCAGTTGCTGTTTCCTCTTTCCCGGGACAGGCCTTGGCTACTGTCCCATTTCGGTACTATCTTAGCTGAAAGGTCAGGAAAGCCAAGGGGGCCAGGTGGTGGTGCACTGGTAATGCGCCCAGACCCACATTGGAAAGGTCCTGAGCCAGCTTCTGGGACCCCCTGAGTGTGCCAGCCATGTGCTTGTGCCTGTGCCTGCAATCTAGACAGGCTGAGGCTTGGGGTTGGTCATGATATGAAGGCCCTGTTGGGAATGCCTGTTTCTCATTTCTCTCTCTCTCTCTCTGTCTCTTGATCTCTCTCTGTGTGTCTTTCCTTTGCAGAAGGAATAAATAAATAAACTTTAAGTAAGGAAAGTCTTTGATTTTTTTATTTTTGTGTCTATATCTTTGGACTAGAAACTTTTCTGACTCGTTCATTGCTCTCTTTTTGAATTGCCAGAGAGTACAAGCACTCTTAAGAAAGAGATAGGGAGAGGGAGAAGGCACCCCTGCCGGGGACATGATCATGCCATAATCTCTTCTCTTTCATGTCTCCATCCTGTGAGGATTTGGGACACCCAAGCACACATGCCCAGTGTGTTTTTTAAAGTCTCTGTGGCCAAGAGGAGAACCATGGACAGCCATTTGAGATCTGGCTCCCTTAGCCCTTAACAAGAGATTATTCTATCTCTTGTTCCTTGCACAGTACCAGCTATACATTAGATGCCCAGTAAATGAGTGTTTAATTAATGTATAATGCTAATTGGTAGTAATTATTTATTAAAATAGGTACTGTTAGAAATACAAAGAAAATCAAGACATAGACTTTTGAGAAATATAAGACATAGCATATTGAATAAACATACACATGGAGGGAGGAAGCAATGCTCAGCATTAACTGTTGTATAAGAGCCCATAGCTTGAGAACTGCCATGGGTTAAAGAGAAAGAGTAATTCTACTGGTAAGTCTGAAGTTGAGCCCAGGATCTGTCACTTACTGTGGGACCTTGGGCAAGTAAGTGATGGAGACTGATTTCAGGTTTATCTTTATCTATAGAATGGGATAACTTTATCACCTTCCTGTAGTTATTTGGATATATTAGACAATGTATATAAAACTACCAAGTGCAGGATAGGTTCTCAATAAAGGGTAACTAAGTGTGATTCATGCCAAATGAAAGACGAAGATTGTGCATATCGTGAGAATTGAAGAGAAGTATATCCCCCTTGAGGATGGCCAAAGACTTCAGAGCCTTGGAGGTCTGGAAGACTTTTTCCAGGCAGAGTTACAAACTTCTAGCATTGATGAGGTTTCAGAGGTCATGTCATGTACTCACATCCTTCACCAAATGTAGAAATCCCTCCCTTGCAGCTTCTTAACTGCCTTTTGATTAAAAAAAAAAAAAAGAAAAGAAAAAGAAAAAGAAATAACACTTTCAAAGATAGACTTCATTTTATAAGCCCATGATCATAATGGGGCTCCCTTTGCATTTGTTCTAAAATTATTTCTTAAACCAAAGAAATCTTCCTCTTTGTAAACTCCACCGTTGATCCCCACAGTAATAACAGACATTATGTCTTCCTTAGGTTTAGTTCTCTTGAGCCTGAAAGTATCTTCAATTCTTACAACATTTTTTAATGTGTAAAAATGAGGCTTCCTAATCTGTTCTGAACATTGAGACTCTTTTCCTGTAGTTGGGTCATTTTTCTGCTCATAATGTCTGCTAGATTGAATACTTTTTTCTGTCAACTCTACCTAATTATTAGCCCAGCTGATAGTCAACTAAACCCCTAGACTTTTAGCATGCATATAAATAGCATCAAGCTAATCCTCTGTGTGTATGTTGTTTTGTTTGTTGTTGTTTTTTCACACAAGTATAATATTTTATAAGTAAGTCTACTACATTTTAATTTGGGGGCGTTCAAGCCTATCAAATAATTCTGAAACTTAATTTAGCTGTGCATCGAAATTGCTACCCTTCCAGATTTTGTTCATACTCAGTTTTGATAAATACATTTCACGTATATTTATTAAAGTTGTTGGTAATAATATCAAATCAAATAGGAATTAATAGAAAACTGTGTGGCACGTCCCTAGAGACTGCTCATCACCTTGACTTTAAACTCTTAATTCCCTCTTTGCAAGTGCTTTTAAGCTAGATATAAATCTCCTTAATTATAAAATCACTCGACGACTTTTTTTCATTCAACCTCTAGGTATAGTTTGAGACACTCTAAAACTGGTCAATATGCAAAGCAAACTATCCATCACAAGGAAAGAAAAACATTGGTTAATTTGACAGTTACTTGCAGATATCTCATTTTTCATCCATGTATTATATATGATGATAATGATGGAGAAACTGATGATGCAACTGCTCTTAATGCTGTAGAAAACTCTTCATATACCTAATGACACCTAGTTTTTATATAATCCTGAGAGGTGGGCCAGCAAGTGGCGTGGTGGTTAAGGGCCCTGGGGTCCAACATGGCTGACTGCAGTTCAAGTCCTAGACCTGGTGGCTTACTCTCTCTCTCTTTCTCTCTGATCAAGATTGAAAAATAATAATAATCAGTAAATAATTATTTTTAAAAAACAGTCCTGAGAGGTGAGAATAATGACTTTATTTTACAAATAAGAAACTGAGAGCCAAAAAAGTGTGTGTCTCAGTCCATTTTCTGCTGCTATAACAAAACACCACAGACTAGGTCATTTGTAAAGAAAAGACATTTTTTTGTTTGGTTATGGTTCTGGAGGCTGGAAAATCCCAGCTCTAGAGGCTGCCTCTGGCAAGGGCCTTCTCGCTGCATGCTTACATGACAGAAGGCATCACATGGCAAGAAAGAAAGAGAGAGAGAGAAGGGGGGAGCAAGAGCCTAACTCCTTCCTTTTATGATTAACTCCATCCCGTAATAACTAACTCCCATGATCATTCATTCCTGAGGGCAATTCCTCTATGACCTACTCACCTCTTAAAGCCCTCACCTCTACACACTGCCATTGGAGATTGAATTTCTGTGAGTTGTGCATATGCCTTCTGTGGAACACAGTACCCTGGTCTAACACATAAGCCACAGGCTGGGCAGATAAGAATAAGGAAGGTTTTGTTGCATTTTTATGATGACAATACATATGGGGACACTCCCAGAAGGCCATATGTCACAGAAATACTTGGGTACCGAGTACGGGAAGCACTGGTACCTGTTACAGAACTCGTGTTGGAAACTCCATAGTAGGGGAGGAGGTGGATCTGGCCCTTAATGCCTTGGCCTTCCAAACCAGGTTGGCTACAAATCCCTCAAGAGCCAGAGAAGGAGGAGAAAAGGGGACAGGATTCAAAGCAGAACAGAGGCTGTGGACAACAGGGTTTGAGAACCCACTGCTTGGCACAAGGGTCTGGCCACAGAGACTTAGAAGGTGAGATCTTAAATCCTGTGATTCAGTTTACATCAGTGTCACGTGAATACAAGTTTTCTTTTCATCACACTTCATACTTTAAAAGTTACGCAGACACTAAAATTACGTGTAAATCACTAGGGTAGAAAACATGCAGGACAGGCCCTGGACAGAAATGCAGCCAAGAAGCTTGTTGACATTTCCAGGCACCACCCCTCTTCTGTTCTCTCTCTGTCTTACCCCTTTCCTAAGTTCCCATAACCACCGCAATGCCCAGTCTCCTTAAAGATACAACTTTCCTTCCCTTGAATACCTTAATTCATGTTAAAGTTGTGTTACCTTGTTATGAGTCATTTTCTAATTTATAAAATATCCTCTTTGTTGAAAAGTAAAATTTTGTATTTGTGGCAATTTTTTGGGGGGGGCGTGTTATCAACTACTGGCTTGTCAGAAAAATCATGACGTATTTTTCAATGTTTTTCTATGCAAAAATACATCATGACTTTTCTGACGACCCAGTATGTAAAAGTAACAAATATTCCTTAGAAGTAGAAAAAATTAAAACCTATGTAGTCAGAGTTTCAGTGTAATATTTTCTAATTTTTTTAATTGCCACAGGTCACATACACTCACCAGAGAGACAGGGAAGTGGGGTAAAAAAGAGAGAGAAAGCACCCCCAATGAGGCATGATCACATCACAATTCCTTCTCTTCCATTCCTTCATCCTGCTGGCATTTTGGGCACACACGCATATGCATTCAGCATGTTTTTGGGATCTGGCTCTCTTAACCACAAAACATGGGGCTGGCCCTGTTTTCTTAATTTTTAGTTGTAGAAACCAATAGTCAGTTTAGGGGAGCTTTTTAAAAATAATTATTTATTTTTATTTTATTTATTAGTATTACTTTTAAACTTTGTTATAGAGTATACGTGCTTACCCGAAGAGAGAGAGAAAGAAAAAGTGAGAAAGCAAGCCACCAGGTCTGGGACTCAAACCATGATTGGCCAGTTTAGGAGTCCAGACCCTTACCCACTACACTACCTTGCCAACCCTGGGGGAACATTTCTTAAGTATACTTAATTTAAACCATTCATCAACTAATGTACAGGTTTATACCAACCCTTTGGCATATGTAGAGCTCTTCTCATGCATTATCTCATTTAATCCTACACCACTCAGAGTGTGGCCCTCAGATTCCACTCTGTTCTGCCTCCATGTCCTGGGTTCCACTCCTAGCCCCAGCCAACTCCAGATCATGGGTGTGCATTTGCCCATTGTGTTCAGATGCAAATCTGGAATCTTTCCATGTAGGTCAGCCTTGCAGAGAGGGTTGCTTTCTACCACTATACCACCATCTGACTATCCTTCATAGCATTTTTGATAGACACTCTTAATGTAGCTTCTTCTAAAGCTTGTTAGGTAGACCCCTGATATGCCAATATGCTCAGGAGGAAAAAGAAAAAAAAAAAAAAAAAGAGACTTACGGCCAATAGATTTCAGAAACACCTTTGTACCTCATGCATTGATATTCCCAATGCATATTGGCATATCGAAGGCTCCAGAGTCCAGCAAAAAAGACATTTTCTTAACTCACCAGCATTTCTTAAATGTATTTAACCTGGAACATTAGTGTCCTGATCTCTCTCCAATTTTGCAGAACACATTACTCCTAAAACTACTGAAGACAAAGATAAGAAACAAAACTAAGAAGTAAAAGAGATACATGGGAAATATTTAAATGACTCAATAGTTAACATCTATCCCAGCCTCCTTCTGCTCCCCAACCCCTAAGGAGGATTTCAGGTCAGTTAGGCTGGACAGTTCCAAGGTAGGTCAAATGAATGGATGGGAAAGAGATAAACAGTCAGGGAGGCATTTAAGTGAGAGATCTCATTAGGTCAAACATATTCTGGGGGGATCATGCATGTTGGATTGAGAGGGATCCTGGGTCCAGGGAGACCCAGCAGGAGAAGCTGCAATGAACTGCAGGAGATGGCAAGGGGCCTGGTTCAGGATGGCAGTGAGGAGTAAGGGGAAGAGCCACTCATAGCTGTTCAGAAGACAGATCCCAGAAGTTCAGTGACCAGGTAGGTGGGCAGGCTGAAGGAGAGGGGAGGATCAAGATGGATTCATACTTCCCATGCAGGTGTTCGGAATAAGTGGGGTACTGTGACATCATTTGGGCAGTTACAAAGACCATCCAAGGTGGTCAAGAACATTTCTTTTGATTCAGACATACAGGGTTCAAATCCTCACCTTGTTACTTCTCAGCAGTACATCTGGCCAAATTACTTTACCTCTCTGAGCCTATGCCCCCAACTTTAAGAAAGGGCTAAGTAGTTTCCTTAGAGGTTAGTAAGATCATGGATCCTTAGCTCAAGGTAGTTCCTGGCCCATAATAGGTGATCAGCAAACATGAATTTCTGGTTTCCTTGATACCACTGTTATTATCATCATCGTGGTCATCATCCTGTGAGGAAATGCCTGTTTTGGAACCTGCAGGTCCTAGAGTGAGAGTAAAGTGAGAGCTTTAAGTGGGTGCCCTCTCAGAAGTGAGAGACAGGACCCTGGAGCTCCTAGACTAAGTGGGGTGCAGATGCATTTCTAGAATGGTCCATACTGAGGAACAGGTGAGTCATGAGAATGAATCTGCTTTTTAAGACGTCATGTGTGAGAGAGCTCACAGGCTTTTGGGGTCAAGCTTTGGTAACACCCTCTCTTGTGGATAATCAGATCCAGTGAGAAGGAGAATGTGGGCATCACGGGAGAATCAGGCAGTGTGGGTGATAAAAAACCAACAGGGAAGAATTTAAAAGATGAGTACCACCTTATCCCCACCAAGGAAGTTTAACAGTATGCTGACAGGGTTCGGAATAGCAGACAGATGGCAGAAAGTCAGAACATCCTCTCCTCTTCCCTAAAGTAGGAACACCTGAAGTGTCATATCTATAGACCAGAGCACAGAGGACCCCCCTCCCAAAAAAAAAAAAAACTGTTGTACAACAGTTAAGGACACTTGGGCTGTTTGCCTAGATGAGATATGTTTATAGTGATCTGGAGAGATACATTTCCGTATTTGAGGATTGCCATGGCAATGAGGTTGAGGTTACAGTTTCTGACTTTAGCAGGCAGTGAACTAGGTCCAGTCATTTCATTATTGGCCTGAAAACAGGCTGCCTCCTGAGGTAGCGAGCTTTTTATAATTGGAGAAATTTTGGACAGAACTTGACTACAAAGTTGGGAAGAAACTCCTGGTTCGGATCAGGAGGTTGACTTAAATGGAACCAAATCCACTCCACCAGCTTTTGTAGTATACCCTGTGAGCTAAGAATTGTTTTTACATTTCTTAATGAGTTTTTCAAATCAAAGAAGAATGCAAATTTTTTTAGAGGTTTTTGTTTTGTTTTTGTTTTGTTTTGCCTTAGGGCTCATGTACTTGCTGGAGAGAATGAGATACAGACACTGACAAGGAAAGTGAGAAATCACCCCCCATGGGGGATGGCCAGCTGTAGTCCCTTCTCCAGTCTCCTCTCGGAATCTTGGGCACACACACACACACACCCAGCATGATTTTGAAGCCACCAGGTCCAGGACTCGAATCGCAGTGGGCCATGTGGGAGTTTAGCAACGTAAACACTATGCCTTATGCCGGTCCCAAGAATGCTATTTTGTGATAAGTGAAAATTATATGAAACTTCACCATCCATCCTTCATTGATGTGTCGTTTATTTCTGCTTTTGCACTACAATGTCAGAGCTGAGGTGTTGCAACAAAGATCAAACCACTCAGAGAGCCTAAAATACTTATCATCTGGCCCTTTACAGAAAAAGCTGGCCAACTCCTAACGAAGGCCATCCATTGGTCATTTTTCAATTGGAAGATTCTGTGAGGGAGAAAAGTGCCTGTGATTTGGGTAGAAGGTCACAGGTCACTTGGAGATGGCCATCACAATAGTGTACACAGATGGAAAACCAGGATGCAGTCGTGAGGCAGTGTGGAAATGAAATGCTTTTTTGAGAAGGCTGACGGCAAACAGGTGAAAATCTGGATGGCCGCTCATCAGACCAGCCTGGAATCGCACAGGGAAGGTATTTTGTGGGGGATAGGAAGACATATCTACTTGTGGCAGAAGACACATGAAAAGTTTTCCTGTACATGATGAACCCAATGGTGTTCTTAGTATCTGCTTTATTTTACAGCACAGTTGAAGATATCTGTTGTCATATCTCTCAGCAAGAGGGGATTTTCTAAATGTTCTTGTTTATAAATGCGCAGAAAATTTTTGCACAGAGAGTCATGCTTTTGTTGGCAAAAGAAAGTGAGCACTTGCTGATTTTCTGGCAATCTTAACAAAAATACTGAAGTGTATTTATACTCTGGGGGCCAAAACGAATTTCACAATGACAGTGCTCAGAGACATAATCGGCCTCACTTTCCTCTTCTGCCTCCACTGGGTTTAACAACCTTGTCAAATCCCTTCCTCTGAAATCCACTTCTGCAAGTAAGTTAAAACTAATTCTCTCCACTGTTGTGTAAACATGAGGCGGGCTTCCCTGCTTGGGCTCCTGGGCTGGGCCGATGGATCACCAACCAACATATGCAATAGGCTGAATCCACAGAGCGAGGTATGAAACTGTCTTTTTTTTTTAAAGCACGATTTTTATTGTACTTTATGGTGTGATTTCTTTATTAGCATCTTGTAACGGTCATAGAAGTGTTTACTTCACACCGTTTTAAAGTGGAATGATATTCAAGTGGAACTTCAAGCCAGCCACAAGAACGTACTGGTTTTCCTCCAAGCAAGGCAAAATATCTATTAGATAATCAAATACAGTACCTTTGTGATATCTGTGCTGATGAACAAGTTGGATATTCTGCTCAAAAAAAAAGAAAAGAAAAAGTCCACACAGAACCAAATGTCCTACTCTGGCTAATAGTTTTGCCATACTTCTCTGGGGGAATTATGAAGAACAGTTAACAAGCAGTTACATTTATTCATTTGATTTTTACCGTCATTCTTTTCCCTGTGGCAATACTAAGGATAGCCCTTTGCTTTCTTTTTTATTATTTTTAAAGAATTATTTTATTTGACTATTTATTTATTTACTTACTTACTTATTTACTTATTTTAATTTGACCAGAGAGGCACAGAGTGAGAGAGAGAACTGGAAAATGAGAAAGTAAGTCTCCAGATCTGGGACTCAATCCTTGGTTGGCCATGTAGGAGTCCAGCACCCTTAACCACTATGCCTCCTGCTGGCCCAGCCCTTTGCTTTTAATATTTTAGTATGCCTTATCACTGACCAAGCAGTGTCCAGGCATTTTAGTCACATTCAAGGGCTGTCTTCTCAATGCACATGTCCTGTTTTCTCCTCCATGGACCCCTCCAAGTCCTTTGTCACACCTGTCAACCCAATAACTCTGCTGCATTTTGCAGGAAGTGACAAAGACTGCACAATCCCAGAGAACACAGTTCCCATGGTGCACAAAAGGACAGCCCTCCAGAGTGCTGACTCTGAAATGTGAGCCCAAATCCCAGTTCCACCATTCACTGTCTGTGTGACCCCAGGCAAGTTTCCTAACTATTCAATTCTGCAGTCTCCTCATCTGTAAAATGGGGCTGATAACAGTCACTTAATATGGTGATCTTCAAAAAGTTCACAGCAATGTGCATTATCAGAAAACTATGTATGGATTTATTTTTCTTTCTCTCTTTGTTTCTTTTTTTCTAATTACCAGAGGATGCATGCACTCGTCAGAGAGAGACAAAGAGGGGGAGAGAGAGAGAGAAAGCATAATCTAATGGGGCATGGTCCCACCACAATTCCTTCTCCATTTCTCCATTCTGTCAGGATTGTGCGTATGCATGCATATGAACCCAGCATGATTTTCTAGATGCTGGGCTCTAGATTCAAACATGCAGTCAGCCATGTAGGACCCAGCTCCCTTACCCACTAGGCTACTCATGCAAGGATTTCAAAAGTTTTGTTGGCTGGCTCATGCAGGGATTTCAAAAGTTTTGTTGGAGCAAAATAAACTTGTACTTTAATTCTATTTTTCCATGAAATTTTTGCAGTCCCCTCAAATATAGAGAAATTGCAAGTATAAAAAGTGAAAATTTGGGGGAATGTATTTACCGAGGTGAATAACCTAGAGTCAAGGGCCCAATCAATAACTAATGACGAAGTAACAACTTTACAAAACCAGTAATTCTGCCTCACTTTTAGAAAAAAAAAAAAAAAAAAAAAAAAAAAAAAAAAAAAAAAAAAAAAAGCTCTTTGCTTCCAGTACTATCACATTTTAAGATCATCGTTTAGAAGCTATCAAGAAGTTTGGAAGAACAGGGATCACCAAGTTGAGCAGTTCACCCTACTTGTGTGGGCTCTTTGAATGACTACAGGTGGTAGAGAGCGGTACAGGACTGATATTAGGATCAGTTCTACCATCTGTGTCTGGATTCACAGAAGGTAGAGATTGGATCTAAATTTTAAATATATAGTTACTAGCATCCACAAAAGCATTTTTAATGCCTACTATACATTTTTAAAACACTATATGTTCTTCTCTACCTACCCCGCCCCTTTCCTGGCCAAGATTGCCATTACCTTCCTCCCATGTTGAGAATCACTGACTTAGGGGGAGAGGGTGATAGCTGGTTCACATTCACATATGACGGCTCTTCTAGTTCCAAGAGTTTATGATTCAGGGACTAAGTGCCCAAATATTTGAAGATCCCAGTCCTCCTCCTAATCAAGAAAGATGTTCCTATGAAAAGGGACACAATGGAAGATGAGATGGGAACAGAAGTTTGGGTCTAGGGATATTAGCCCGAGAATTGAAGACTTTTATTTATTTGCTTATTTTTAAAAAGAGAAATGACATGACGTGACCTCAGCCAGTGACTATTGGGGGGGCTGGAGACTAGGAATAAAAAAATCAAAGCATATTATTAGTTGTACAACTTTCTGATTTTGACATTTTCTTTCTTAGAAATTCTCAAGAAAATGATTCATACCATCTGCTTGGGGTAACTTTAGGATTTCAGTTAGATAACTCTCAACAATGGATCTGAGGCCCTGACTTCGGGCAATTTCTTCCATATCTGTACTCTGAATCTCAGAAGGGCCAAGGAAATATTTAACAGGATCATCCATCTGGAATCTTGGTTCTGTTTCTAGCCAGCTGTGTCATGATGACGTTCTCTATCCCTCTCAGCAGCACTCTTTGTCCCATAAGACAAAGAATTAGACCAGAGGTCTCCAATGCCTCCTAAAACTTGGGCTCTAGAGTCTGGCCTCCAGTTTGAATCTGAGCTGCATTGTTTACATGAACCACAGCAAGTTACTAATCCTTTTAAGTTTTCCTTTGCCCATCTGTCAAATGTGGGTAATACTTTTTCCTAGATAAGGTTGTTGTGATCACTACATGTCTATTGCCCCTGTGATCTTTGACACTTAATGTGTAGGCTGAATCGTCAGTGATACTCATTCCCAAAGTATCACATGTGCACTACCTCCTTGCTACACTCTTGGGCACTGGGCTTGCATTCTGTGGCCTGGGGGTTACAGCTATTGGCACATCCTGTGTATTGTAGAATGAAATGTTCTCCTTTTCCATCCCTTTAGATACTGACTTCTTGTCTGAACTATCCTCAGCCTGGTTGTTGTGGCTGGGTGGTTCCCCAAGAACAAAAGCTGCTGCACCCTCAGCCAAGAGTGAGGGGGACCCCTCAGAGTGGGCAGTGGGGGTCTGTAGCCACCCATCATGTGAGAGTTTTAGAGGGAAAGGGCACCACTCAGGCATTATTAGGTGGGAATCCCCAGCTAGGAACTCCTAATACTCTTGCCCCCAGTACTCTCTCTGCCTGCTGTCTATTTCTAGTAACACTCATTTTTTTTAATAGAGAAAAAATTATAGAACTTTTTTTAGCAGAGAACTTTACATTCTTTTGTCTATTAGATGTTTGCTTTTTGTTATTGTCTTCTGTTCAATTTCCACAACTTTGTTGAGAAGTAATTCACATATCAAATACACACATTGAAATGCACAGTTCAGTGGTTGTAATGGTCACCACAATTAATTTTAGAATATGTTCATCCCCCCCACCCAAAAAAAAGAAACCTTATGCCTATTAGTAATCGCTCACCATTCCTTCTCAACTCCAGGCCTGGAAAAATACTTATCTAATTTCTGTCCCTGTAGATTTGCCTATTCTGGACATTTCACATTTAAAAAAAAATCATATAATATGTGACCCTTTGTGTCTGGCTTCAACTTAGTATAATGTTTTTAGAGTTCATCAATGTTGTAGCATAAACAAATACCTCCATTCTTTTTATGGCCAAATAGTATTACACTGTGTTTATACAACATTTTTCTGTTCATCAGTTGATGACATCTGAGTTGTCTGTGCTTCTTGGCTATTAGTTATAATGCTGTTATGAACATTTGGTTTAAGATTTTCATGTGAACATGTTATAATTTCTCTTGGGCATATATTGAGTAGAATTGCAGGTCAGATGCTAACTCAATGTTTAACATTTTTGAGGAACTGTTAAACTGTGTTCAAGAGTGCTGCACCATTTCACAATCCTAGCACTGGATGAGGTTCTAATTTCTTTCCATCCTTATCAGCCCTTGCTATTCTCTGTCTTTTCTATTATAGCCATCCTAGCAGATGTGAAGTGGGATCTCATTGTGATTTTGATTTATTTCTCCAAATGGCTAATGATGTTGGGTATCTTTTCATGCTCTTATATTTATATATCTTCATTGAATAAATCTCTATTACAATCTTTTCTGACAATGTAGCATGACATTAAGACATAATCCTGGGCCAGCAGATTGTGTAGTGATTAAGGCACTAGATTCTCACGTGGCTCACGGCAGTTTGAGTCTCAGACCTGGTGGCTTGAAACTCACACCAGGCACATGTGCGTGCATGCCCAAAATCTTAAGAGAAGAATGGAGGAGAAGGGATTGCTGTGTGGTCATCCCCCTGGGGGGCGGGGATAGTGTGATTTCTTTCTTTCTTTCTTTTTTTTTTTTTTTGGAGAAATTTTCACTGTAGGGCGCATGCGCTCGCCAGACAGACAGAGAGAGACATAGAGACAGAAAGCGAGAAGTCACCCCCCAGGTGGATGGTCAGGCCGCAATCCCTTCTCCTCCATTCTCCTCTCGGGATCTTGGGCATACACGCACACGTGCCCGGCGTGAGTTTTAAGCCACTGGGTCCAGGACATGAACCACGGTTGACTACATGGGAGTCCAGAGACATAGCCATTATGCTAACTGCTGGTTCCCAAGGATAGCGTGATTTCTCATGTTCTCTCTCTCGGTCTCTTTCTGTCTCTCTGGTGAGCACACATACCCTATAGCAAAAAAATTTCTAAAAAAAAAAAGACCTAGTCCTATTTTTCATAGATTGGCTTTTGTGCCCTAAGTCCTTGAGTATGAATGTATATTCTGGGTAAGGAACATGAGAGCTCTACTTTCAAGTGTGCACAGAAACAGAGGGGTCAGCACTTAGGGTTTTGACTCTAGCTGAGATGATTGGTATGAGCAGGGGAGAAAGAAAATAATTGCTCTCCTTGACATGCGTCCATTCTCAGTAGAAGAATTCTAGACTCGAAAATAGAAAATACAGGTACAATTCTTGGTTCTATTTGGTGACTATGAACAAGTTGCTTAGTAGATAACTTAGCTTCTTTAAAACTTTCCACTTTTCTTTTCAATTATTGTCTTCTTTATTTTAAGTCGAAGTTCAGTTTCCATACAGTCAGACTGACTCTTTTTTGGCATACATTCTGAGTTGCTGACAAATGCTTATGGATGTGTAATGACCACCATCAAGACAGAAGATGTTTTCTTTATTCCCAAAGTTCCCTTTGCCCCTTTGTAACCAGTACTTCCCCTACTTCAAAATTCTGGGGATTACTGATCTGATTTCTTTCTTTATCTTTTTGCCTTTTCCAGAGCATCATACAAATGGCGTCTTAAAGGAGGTGGGCTTTTAGTCTGGCTTTTTATATTTAGCAATGATGTATTGGAAATTACATCAGTGTCATTGCTTCCATCAATAAGCTGTTTTGAGTAGGATTTCACTGTATGGGTCCACCACAGTTTATCCATTTACTAATTGAACAACATTTGAGTTCATTTTAGGGTTTTTTTACAGTTATGAATTAAACACAAAAAACATTCTCAAATGGGTGAATATAGGCTTCTTTTCTCTTGGATAAGTAGTAAGCTATTTTGCAAAGTGGTCGTATCATTTGGCACTCCCAACGATAGCAGTTGAGAGTTCTGGTTGTTCTGTCTCCTCATCCCCTCTTGCCGTTATTGCAAACCTCAGTTTCTTCGCTTGTAAGTGTGACAGCTGTCCTGCCTTACTACTATCTCAGGACTGTTGGGGAAATGGAAATAGAAGCAAACAGCGTAAGCAGGAGTGCGTCGTAAATTGGGAAGTGCTGTACCCGAGTCAGAACCACTGCGGCTTATGATGATAATGATCAGACTCAGTGCCATGTAAAACTTGTTTCCCACATGAGCTAAAAGTTTCGTTTTCCCCTGCAGCTTGGCAAAGTGAATTATTAGAAGTCTAAAACAGCAAGGGATTTTGCCTTAGATTCATTCTGGAGTTTGTTTTGGCTCAGTTTTCAAACTTTTCACAGAAACAGATAAATGACCAAGATGTAAATCATCAAGTGTGAGTCAGTTCTGTAAAGAAAAATGACCCAGTGTGACGGAAGTCGGCTAGAGAGGAGTCAGCAAGACGGAGTTTGACGTGCTGCGGGAGAAATGAGTATAGGCCTAACCAGGCAGTGTCCCCAGGGAAAAACATTTTGGGGGACAGTGAGGCTTGAAGACTGGCTGTTGATATGCCCCACTATGGAGGAGGGGGTAAGAAAACTGACAAAGTATTAATCTCAACTTTTTTCAAGTTTGACATTTACTTTTGTCATGTTAGAAATTAACAAGCTATTAAAAAAGTAAGAAACAAGCCAAAAATCATCTCCTTGACATCGGAATGATCAATGTTTAATGTATTATTAAGATGGTTACATGTAGAGATATTTATAGATACATGCAGGTTAGTATCCATGCATGTACTTCCTCATATCGTCACCTGCAAGGGGATACAGACAGCTGACACTTAGGTAGCAATAAGCACACCTAGTGCCCAGATCTTGGTTTCTAATACCATTCTCCAATAAAAGGAACCATGGCTCCTTGGAGAAATGGCTGATTTGAGGATAGAAGCAAAAATATACGGAATAAGCATGGAACATCTAGCAGTGCCAGACAGTAAGGAAGAGTTAAAAGACACAGTGATAGGTATGTCAAAGAAACACAGGAAGGGGAGCAGCCAGTGGCATGGTGGTTAAGACAGCTGGGTCCCACATGGCAACTACATGGTTGAGTCCTGGGCCAAGTAGCACCATGCCAGGCACGTGTGCATGCATGCCCAAAATTCCAAGAGGAGAATGGAGGAGAAGGTATTGGGGCATGGCCACACACACCTCTGAGGTTGTTTTCTCTCTGTGAGTACATACACTCTGTGGCAAATTAAAAAAAGAAAAGACCAGAGAGATGAGAGCCAATCACATGAGCTCTCAGTGGCTAAAGCTGGAGCAGTTTGAACAACAAAGTAAAAGAGTATTACATTGTAGGTCAACACATAAAACAAATATTAATATATTTACAGATACAATTGGATCAATAACTGGGGAAGAATAGACAGATCTCCTGTGCAGAAGAATCCTAAGTAACTTGGGAGTCAGGTAACTTGTAGAGACCCTCTGGGAAGTGGGACACAA
>NW_006159692.1:6032781-6074957 GCF_000334495.1 Tupaia belangeri chinensis
CTGCTGAAGTGGGAGCTGAGCAGAGTGACTGCCTTCCTGAGAGGAGAGCGCAGAACAGGGAGGAAAAATGAGTAACTTGACGGTGGAGGAACCTGACAAAGGCTGCCTTGGCCAAGGGACACATCCCCTAGCATTATCAGGGATACATCATGCTGATAGTACGTGCCCTGAGGTATGATGAGAATAGCGTTTTATTTCTGTGATCTTCCTTCCACAAACCCCACACCAGTCTAACCATGAGAACATCATTACATAATCCCAGCTGAAGGACATGCTACAAAATACCTGCCCTGGACTTCTTAAAAATGTCAAGATCATTAAAACTAAGGAAGATCAGAGAGGCTGTTACAGCCAAGGGGACCCTAAGAGGACACAATGTCTAAATGTAATGTGATCTTCTAGATGGGACCCTGGAACATTAAAAGGGCATCATGTGAAAACCGAGAAATAGTAAAAAATGCAATTTAGTTAATAATAACATATCAATATTATTTTGTTAATTGTGACAAATGTCCCTTGCCACCTGAGACATTAATAAAAGGGAACACTGGGTGCCAGGAATTTGGGAACTCTATGGTCTTTTGTGGCTGATTTTCCTTCCTTTTTAAAGAGAGTGCTCAGAGGAAAGAGACAGAAGAGAGGGAGAGAGAGAGAAAGTGAGAAAGTACTCCATGGAAGATGATCATGCTGCAATCCTGTGTCTTCCATTCTCTCGAGATTTTGGGCACACATACATGCATTGTGTTTTTCAAGCTGCCAGGCCCAGGACTTGAACTGTGCAGTCATCCATGTGAGATCCAGTGCCTTAACCTCTATACCATTGACTAGACCCATATTGTTGCTGTTTTTCTAGAGATCTAAAAATATTCTAAAATATAAAGTTTAATTTTTAAAAAATTATCTTATTTCATAAAGAAAGAGAAATAGAAAGACCTAAAAATTTGTTCATTTAGAACACTTTGCTCCCCTGGAAAATTTCCTCTGAACAATTTCAGTTTAATCTTGATAAATTTTTAACCATATGTGTTATTATAGAGGTCAATGACATTGAATTGTGTGAACCTCAAGTGAAACATCTATTATAATTTTTTTTATTGTTGTTCATTGAGATACTTAAAGAAAAATGTGACTACATTTATTTTGGGGACATTCCTAAAATTTAAGAAAATATGGAGAAGGAATTGGTTTTAAAAAAGAGATCATCAGATAATCATTCCGAATATCGGGCACAAAATCAAAGGCCACTCTTTCTGCCAAGTTCAAGACAAAATCCAGCTGGGTTTTAGTTTGTTCTTTTAAATGTTATTTCATTTTGTTTTTCAAATTGACAAATAAGAGCAGTTGTACAAATGAGATCAACTTACAAATGTTGTGGAACCCTATACAGTTTAATGTGACTCCCATGTGTAGACTATGTCCATATAACAAACATCTGGACCATCTAGATCTGTCATCAAGATGTTTTATACCACGGGAAAATTCCCATATTTCTTTTATCAACTTTATTTATTGCTGGCCATGAGTACCCCCCTCCACACCCCCAGAGATGATAGCAATGCCTTTAAAGGCTCTGTAGTGGTTTCATCTTTCATGGCTTTCTAGTGAGCTTCCTGTAACAGAAAGCTTCTGCAAGATACTTTCACATTCAGATCTAAATTGCTGTCTACAACCAAACCACCCCCATGGAAACTGAGGCCCCCACCCTTGGGTACCTCCCTACAAGTCTCAGGGCTGCTTGTCAGGTATTTTCTCCTTGGGCTCTGCTTAGGCTCTTCACCACGTTATATGTTCAGTCAGCCATTTATGACTTGATGACAACATGAGGGAACCTTGGCCCCTTGGCTATGAGTTACATAATGGCAGAGTCAGACCATCACCAGGTATGATGTTCATTTGTTGATTTGATTCATCCTCATCAGAGTTTCGGTCTAAAAACTGTCATGTCTGCAGTTACCTCAAGTCCAGGGAGTGAAGTCTGTCCTCTGTTGAGTTTCCGTAGCACCTTCTATTCTCTCCTCTCAGTTTTTGAAATGCTTCTTGCATAGTTGGTTAAGTAAAATAGTTATTGCCTGGCTATGACGGTCACTTCACTCTGACTCACGATGGTAGTCACTGCAGTGAATTGAATACCAAATAAAGTCGGCCGTGTGCTGCATCCTCCGCTCCGTGTGTGAAGCCGGATTAAGTCCTCTGCACGGTCGTAAGGGCGTTCCCATTTCATTCATTAGCTGGGAATACTGAAGCTCCTAGCAGCAGCAAAACATGTCAATTCCCCCAGCTGGCAATGAGACAAGCAGGCTCAGAGCGGTCCGTGCCTCCAGAGCCCCTACATGCAGTGTTCCTCCCCATGAGGCCTCCTCCACAGCCACCCAAAATGTTTATTCAAGTTACCATCTCCTGGAGCACCTTGACATTTGCCATATTTTTTTGTACCATGAAACGTAAAGTAGTAAATAGGAATTTTTACTTCATAATGATGTTTTAGGCAGAAATTATTTTATATCCAATCAGTCACTTTAAGTTTAGAGTATAAAACTATCATTTTTTAAAGAATGATTTATTTTATTTAATTTTATTTATTTATTATTTAAATTTGACCAGAGAGAGAAAGTGAAAAAGCAAGCCACCAGGTCTGGGACTCAAACCACAGTTGACCATGTGAGAGTCCAGTGACTTAACTACCACACCACCTACCAGCTCCCAAACTATCATTTTTAAAACTTTAAAATAATTACAGCTTTTTTTTAAAGTTTATTTATTCTTCCATGAGAGAAAGAGAGGGCACTCCCAACAGAGTCCTAATGCCACAACCCACCCCCAGGCTCAGCTAGAACCCGATCATGGGTACGCACGAGCCCTGTGGACTCAAGGTGGTCTCCTGATGCGAACCTGAAAGCTTCTCTTGTGGGTCAGCATTGCAGAGTGTCACATTTTACTCTTTTACCACCACCCAGTCCCCAGGCCTTTCTTTTCTTTTTATGATGCTACATTTCACAATTAAAATTTAATACTCAGGAACACCTTGGTTGCTAAGGATATGTGGTCCATAGTCCCTTAATTATGTCTGAAGTCTCACATGGATTTGGTACATTGCCAGAGCTCAGGTTCCATGAGTGGAAATAAAAAGCTGCAAGAACACAACTCCTTCCTGGCCCCGGTCAGCCTTGCACACAGTGGTGATGAATGGAGAGACGAGCACATAGGCTGCGACCTCTGCTTCCCTTCCCAAGAGTAAGACAGAAAGAAAAACAAGCAGAGTTAACACCGCAACATTGAAAGGCAGAAGAAATATTAGTCTTTAATGTGAAATCATACAGAGTAATGGGAAGAGCAGGAACCTTTGAGGTTTAGACTGAAAGTTTCCACTAACTAGCCATTCCACTAACCAGCAGACCACCTCCCTGGGCCTTCTTTTCCTTACCTATGAATTGGAAAATGTCAGCACTGGTTTATTAATGTGTTACTTTATGGTTCCTCTTACTCGCACAAAAGGAAAAAAAAAGTATTTAAGGAAGTTTTTCGATGGTAGACTGAGAAAAGAATGTGTAGGAAAGGCAGAGGAAACAAATGCTTTTGACTAAAACGTGGGTCAGAGCAGAATTCCTGGCAGCCTAGGCCAAAGACTGAGATGATAGAGGATATATTATTCTCTGAAAAAGAAGAGGGGGAAAGGGAGGGAGGGAAAAGGAGAAGAAAGAGAAAGGAAGAAGGCTAAGAAGCCACAGCGTACCAGACCATCAGCAAGTCCAAGCTGTCTCATAGAACCCAGAAAGCACTGTGCTGCTTGTGTCCTGTGAAAATGGATGGTGTCATCGAGAACAGTGTTAAGGACAAAAATCTTTGCAGAAACCATCTCCGTTGGTCCATATTTTGTGTTGGCTCTTAATAAAAGGATGTAATTAAGAAGCATGACTCCAAAGATATAACATGGGAGCTAAGGCAATCCAGTCCAGGTGTGTCTGTCACTGACCGTCATACTTGGCACAGGATAAAGGCTAAAGCTTGGGTAACCTAAGGACTGAATTCCTGGCATGACCCTCAGGGTGTCTTTCTTAAATACTAGTTGCCTTAGCCAAGCTTTTGACAAGCGACATGTTACAGACCATTGAAAACTGAGATTCCTGGCAGGCCCTTTTATACATAATAGTAATCCATGTTTGTGAAAGTCCTCTTCCCTTCTACCACCTTTCCATTGTCCAAGGGACTCTCACCTGTCTATCTGCAGACAGGGCCAAGAAATTGTATTATTATCATAACTCATAGTGAGAGAAGGAAGAGTTTTATTTCCTACTCTGTAAAATGCTATAGACAAGGTGTCTTCACAAGGTGTCCATGTAGAAACTATGCATGGTTTTCCAAAACATCTGCACCAAAATAACCTTGTACTTCAAGTCCATTTTCCACAAATATTTGAAATCCCCTCATATTGTTGGATTTTTTTTACAATAAATATATATTACTTATTACTCTCAATCATAAAGATTAAACCAGGGACCTGGTGAAAAGAAGAGAGAGAATGGAGATAAAGTACACTTGCATGCAAATAAACTTGAAAAGGTCTTTTTAATGAAAAGAATAAAGTGGGGCAAACAGGTGGCATGGTGGTTAAGGCACTAGACTCCCACATGGTCAACTTGAGTTCAAGTCCCAGACCTAGTGGCTTGAAACTCACGCCAGGTGCATGTGCACCCAAAATCCCAGGAGGAGAATGGAGGAGAAGGGATTACAGCATGTCCATCCCCCCTGGAGGGTGCTTTCTCACCCTCTCTCTCTCTTTATCTTCCTCTGTCTCTCTCCGGGGACACACACTCCCTGTACCAAACACCTAAAAAAAAAAAAAAAAAGAAGAAGAAGAAGAAGAAGGAGAAAGCCATTCACATCAAGCTCTAGGGCACTTCTGTCACTTGATATTGCTCCACAAGTACATGTTGAATGGCTACATCCATTGACCATGGGAAAGAAGGCCAGCCAGCAAGAATCTGAAGGTGGGAGTTGCCCACTGGCCACCTCAAATGGGAAACAAACATACTGAGGCGTCTTTAAGGCACTTTGTTGTGAGTAGGGCAGGTCCTAATGTCCTTTCCAGGATGAGCAGTCCCAAAATGCATCCGGAGATTCCTAGATGGGTCCATCCGTCAAATAGAATGACACGTCAGAGGCAGGCTGCCAGAAAAGACTTTTCCGACCCAGGATGGTTGGAAGCGAGCTCTTCCTCCTGTCATCAGTTGGCTGACACTTTTGGTTACTTCTTGAGGTCATGCCTAGAGAATCTTTCATTTGTTCATTTAGTCACTTGTCCAGAAAAATTGGAATATTTGTTGAGTGCCTACTCTGTGCCAGGCACTGTTCCAGGGTTCCTCAGTAAACTAAAGTTCAAACCCACATGGAGCTTCTGTCCTATTAATAGTTAGAGGTAGACAGATGATAAGGTAAGTATTGGGTTGTCAGAAAAGTCATGATGCATTTTTGTATAGAAAAACAGAAAAAAATATGTCATGATTTTTCCGACACCCAATGTCTGGTATGGTAAATGCTGGGGAGAAAAATAAAGCGGGGGGGGGGGCATGGTGAGGAAGAGTGGCTAGTTCACCCTTAGACGTTACTGCAAGGCCCCCACCTCCACCCAGAGAATCACCATCTGCATTTTAACAAGATCTCCAGAGGTTTCTATGCCCTTCTAAGATTGAAACTGGCCAAGGCAGCTCCAACCAAACACAAGGCTTTATCAGAATCACTTAGAAAAACTTTTTAAGGATACCTACACCTCTCTCCAGATGTACTGAATTAAATGCTAAATAGTGAATTCTGCAATTGGAGTGTGTGTGTGTGTGTGTGCGCGCACGCACACACACATGTATGCAGTAGAGAGCACATGCATTCTCCAGAGAGAGACAGAGGGAGGGAGAGGAGAAAACAGTCCCCATGGGGAATGGTCACACAGCATTTCCTTCTCCTCCATCTCCCCTGCTTTGAGGATGTTGGGCACACATGCACATGTCCCAGTCGATTTCTCAAGTCTCTGGATCTGGGACTTGAACTGCACAGTTGGCCATGTGGTATCCAGTTGCCTTAACCAGCAGGCCACTGAGCCATCTCAACAACTGGGTATTTTTAAGATTCTACCAGGTGGTTCTGAAACTGAGCTACATTTAAGAGTCACTGTGCTCTAGGTGGTATGGTCATATGCATAAGTGACCAGAGCAGGGCTCATTCTACTTGGGCCTCAAAAGATGGGTGGGAGAGCCATTCCCAAGACACCTGCTCCACACACCAGGACATGGCCCCAGAGTAACACTTCAGTGCAGGAGTGGAGTGGACATAGATATTGCCGGTTCTTGTTTCAGGAGTTTTCTAGAACATTTAAGTGTATTTGAAAAATACTTTCTAAAGGATTGTTTGTACAAATATCCTCCTCTTGCCAGCCCGTGTTTGGCTTAGACTTTAATCAGATTTAAAATGGTGAACATTCTTCATAAGGCTGTATGTTTCTCTTCTTCCAGGGCATGCAAAACAGGACATCTGGGTTTTATCATTAAAATACTGAAACATGTCCAACATTTTAGGAAATTTGGGCCTGGGCTTGTATGCGACAGGTGTTGGATGTACTTGATAGAAGGCTGGAGTCTAATCACTCAGTTAAATTAAAAAAAAAAAAAAAGTCTGCACCAATTTTGCTTCTGAAAAATATTTGACTAAGACATTTAAAGTTTTACTGTTTTTTATCATGTGGAAATACAGGAAAAAGAAGCCTTTCAGTCAGCTTTATATGGAAATATCTAGTTTTCACATATTCTTTGTCATATAGAATCAGTTCTCATCAACTGCTAGCAGAATATGATTTTGCTCGCTGACTAGTGTCCATCAGCTCGCCTGTAGTACCCCATGGACATGAAAAACATTGTCCTTCACTTGCCTTCTTTCCCGTTCCAGGAAAGACATAAAAACATAGAATTTGAAGCACGAGGCTGGGTGTAATGGAAGTATGTTCTGTGCATGAGTATAAGAAATGATGCCATCCAGCAAAGACCAGTGAAAAACTGAAGAGTGAAAATGTAAGAAATCAGGGACCAGCAGTTAGTATAATGGCTATGTGGCTGAACTCCCATGTAGTCGACTACAGTTCGAGTCCCAGACCCGGTGGCTTAAACTCACGCTGGGCACATGTGCATGTGTGCCCAAGATCCCAAGAGGAGAATGAAGGAGAAGGGATTGCAGCATGGCTGTCCCCCCTGGGGGGTGATTTCTCGCTTTCTATCTCTCTGTCTTTCTGGTGAGCGCATGCGCCCTGTAGTAAAAACCTTTCCAGAAAAAAAGAAAATGTAGTAAGTCAGTTTTGAAAGTCATAGTTTCCAGGTTCAACTGATTGCCACATTAACTGTAGGTACCTCACAAAACCAAGTCATATCTGGAAATCATGGAATGATTTCCTATAAATATTACTAAAATTGGCTCACCTTTCTACTGTGCTAACAAGTCTATAAAGCACTTTCACATTATTCCTTTAACCCTGATGCTGTAAGGTATGTGTTTTAAAGTAAAGACCTGCTGGCAGGCACATAGCCTAGTAGTTAGTGCGGCTGGATCCCACTTGGCCAACCATGGTTCAAATCCTGGTTCTGTTGGCTTGAGAAACACATGTGTGTAGGTGTGCCTATAATACTTATAGGATGGAGAGATGGAGCAGAAGGGATTGTGGTGTAACCGTACACCATTTAGGGGTGCTTTCTCCCTTTCTCTCTCTCTCTGTCTCTCCATCTATGGCAATCACTCATGCCCTTTGTAAACTAAAAATAATGGGGCCAGCAGGAGTGTAGTGGTTAAGACACTGGGCTCTCTTGGAACCAGCAGATGGTCTAATGGTGAACTCTCAGGTAGTTGACCGTGGTTTAAGTCCTGGACCCTGCAGCTTAAAACTCACACCAGGCACATGTGCATGCATGCCCAAGATCCCTAGAGGAGGCTGGAAAAGGGATTACAGAGTGGCCAACCCCCCTAGGGGTGATTTCTCACTTTCTGTCTCTCTGTCTTTCCAGTGAATGCATGTGCCCTATAGCAAAAACCTCTAAAAAAAAAAAAAAGACACTGGGATGCCACATAGCCAACCATGATTCGAGTCCCAGCCTGGTGGTTTAAAATTCACACCAGGCATGTGTGCGTGCACATGCCCAAAATCCCAAGAGGAGAATGGAAGAGAAAGGATTGTGGTGTGGCCATCCTTCCTGGAGGGAGGGATATTTCTCACTTTCTCTTTCTGTCTCTCTGTCTCTCCAATGAGCACACACAGCCTATAGCAAACAAAAACTCTCAAAAAAATTTTTTTAAGTAATAATTTTTTAAAAATGAGAATAAAGTGAAGGTATCCAGTAAAGATGAAATAATTGGCTCAGTATCACACAATTATTGTTAGATCTGAGACCTGGATGACCCCCCCCCCACATCTAGTACAGAATATTTGTCCAGTCAACACACCAAAAGCATGCTATTTTGTTTTGTTTTGTTTTCTTTGTTAGTTTATGATGTGTCACCTTCCAATACCTGAATGTTAGTTTTTACTTTTTAGTTTCTATCATCCACACTCTAGGCACTTCCCAAGTAAGTTCTTTTTGGAAGAGATATCTTGAGCCAGATGTAAATAAAACATGTCTCCCCGGTGTGGTTAAGACTTACTTTTTGTCTACCAGAAAAGCAAAGATGTATTGAGGTCTCTCTCCCTCTCGCCAGGCTCCTTATAACCCTTAAATTGCCCAACCCCAACAGGTCTGTCACTTTTACAGCAGCTGTTAACTCACCCCCAAACTTCTTTAACTGGCTCCCCTGAAGAAAACAAGCAGCTAGAATCCAGGCATGTGCCCTCTACTTGCCCTCCCACCCCACCACCCCCAAAAATAAATCCCTTCCTCTGCTGGTCTGGAGCACACTTCTGCAATTCAGCCTTCCCAGGTCTAAGGTTTTGAATTTCTGCAGTTCCTCACTTTGGGTTGTGCCCACTGAGCTATTAATCAAGGTCTCAGTGGTGCCTAATCTGCAGCCAGTGAGCAACCCTCCCCTCTTCCTGGGACGGGCCCCTCAAAGGCCCTGCCTGCTAGCTTCCTCCTCTGCAGAAGAGGTTTTCTTCCTTTGCTTCTCCTTCTCCGGCCTCCCCTAATGAAGACAAATAGCAGTTATTTTCTGCCCTATTTTCCTTTGGGCTCCTTTCTATTGAATTGAATTCTGCCCCGATCTCCATTCTCCCAGGTCCTCTCCCTTCCCTTTCATAGCTGGGTCATCAGGGCGCAGCTGGCTTCTCTCCGACTGAAGCTGTGGAGGGGGGGAATGGGGGGTAGGGGGCAGCTCCAACAGATCTGAAATTCTGCAGGCGGACTCCCCGCCACCCCAGGCCCTGTGCTGGGCACGCTTGATCTCACCATCCTGACTCTTCTCCCTTTTGTTCCTTGGCTTTCCCCTAACTAGGACCCACTGCCACCATCTCTCAGGCTACCAGAGTGAGTGTCATCACCACCTGCTGCACCCCCAGTTCTTCCTGTCCACATCCAGCCAGGTTAGCTCCTTTCAGGCAGCAGCAGCCAGCTGCCAGCAGTATACCCCTGCTGCACCTGGGAGCCTGGGTGCAGGATGGTGGCTCAGCCCAGCCACTTTAGCTGAGTGACCGTCACAAGTCACCTAACCTCTCTGAACCTTTGTTTCTTCATCTAATAAATGAGAGAGCTGGCTTAAATAACCTCTTGTACCTTTTCCACTTCTAAGGTCCTTTGATCCAGTCCTTGTCACTTCATGGCTCAATGCCAGGTGCCTCTCTGAGCTATTTCCTCATGACAGCCATGGCTCCAAAATCATTGTTGTCCATGTGCCTTAATCTCTTCATTCGAACTATAATAAAATTCTTCCCTTGTGTCTTAGTTTTAGAATTCCTCCAAGGACCTTTCAGTTTGGGACGTATACACCAATTATAAAACCTCACGCTGCTAATTCTGACCATTTCCCCCTCTCACAGCCCACCCACCTCAGGCCATTTCTAGAGACAAAGCGATGTGTTTTCAGGTTGGTCGGACACAGGTGGGGAGTCTCCAGAACTGCCGGTGAAGACAAGACCCTTGCTATGTCCACATCAATCTAAAATGCTCAGAGAGACCCAGGGCCAATATTCCAGAGTTCCTCGATGATATACACGTGTATGTGTGTGTGTGTGTTTGTGCGTGTGTGTGTGTATCACATGATCAAAAGAACCTAGGAAACACTGAATATTTGCTTCTTCTTAGAAATTGGTCATACATATTAGTACATTGAAGGACTCCAAGAACTTTTTTCTGGGGAGTAGGGGAGACAACCTTTATTTATTTCAGCATTTCCTGAACTTATATGGCCCCAGGCACTCTTCACGAAACATTTAACATCGGGTAGAACATGTCCACTGGAATACCGTTTGGGAGTCATTACCACAAAACATTGCTGACCTATTTTTATCTGGAGTTTTCAGATATACTCGGGTGCTGGAATATTTATCGGACACCTACTATGTGCAGAGCACAGGGGAATAATACAAAACTGGCAGATCAAGTATCTGCATGCCAAGATTTCAAAATCTAACGCTGCAGATGGATAGTGATAATGAGTAAGCAAGCCAGTCAACAAACAAGACAAATGAGGTCTCAAGGACAGCTTGGACATGTGCAGCTGGGCCACCCAGCCGCTGTGTGACTCCTTGAGCTGAATCCAGGCTCTCACTCGTTGCCTCAAGTTTGCGTTGCTCTACCAGGGCAGTTAGCACTCACCGGTTACAAGATTATAGACTAGGTAGTTGGTGAGGCACATCTAGTGATTTTATCTTGTACTCAACATCCTAGAATTTTTGCCTTTCATGTACAGCTCCGATGGTTTTTACTCAGAAATGGAATCTGTTCTTCCCCGGAAAAGATGGCCTCCTTTTCACAACCAAGGAAGATGTCGAAATGGCCAACGTCATAGGATGTGGCTTAATCCCACTCTGTCAGCTGTTGTCGCTGCAGTCCAGTGTACCTGGTGTTTCCTGGACGAAGGCCCTGGGCTCTCAATACAGCTGCCCATTCAGAACTGTTTGTGACCCATCGCTATTTTTCCAGGACCTGCTCCTACCAAGTCATATCCATGTGTCTGCACTTCCTCAGAGGGCCCTCCCCTGCTCCTCTCCCTATCTCCTGCCTCCCACCCCTCACTGCCAACTTTTAGACCTACTATGTCCTTCTTCAACATTTTTGAAAGTTTATTTAGAATTGGAGTGTCAGATGGACCAGTGGTGGGCAACAATAAGAATTCCTACTGGAGATGTAAATGTAGATCACATGTACCAGCCCTGAAGACTGAGCAAGAGACTCAGAGTTCGTGCTGAAGGTGGTTGTGACGCAGTTTGGAGGGAAGTGGAGAGGGCATAATCCAGATACGATTAGAGCTTTTGGAGAAACCACCTTCAGGTGCCTCCCCTGCCCCTCTGCATCTCTCCTGAGCCCAGGGTCCCCACTGCAAGCATGCTGAACAGAACAAGGAGCTCAGAGGTTTCTCTGCACCCACTTCCTGTGAAGGAGGGTGTCGTGCCATGGGAAATACGAGGCCACTGCATCAATAGGACTGCTACCCAGGTGTGAATAAGTCATGATCTCCAACTGTAAGGAGCTTACAGTTGGGGAATTCAGTCTTGGACAAGGTGCTGTAAAACTCTGTGTGTGTGTGTGTGTGTGTGTGTGTGTGTGTGCGTGCACGTGCACATGTGCACACACTTGTGTTCAACAAGTTCATAGACAACTTGTATTACCAAAAATCCATGCATGGATTTCACTTTTTTTAACACCAAAATAAACCTGTACTTACATTCCATTTTTTCATGAACTTTTTGAAGTCCCCTTGTATGCGATTGGATAATTATAATAGAAAAAAATGATGTTTTCTTTCTAGTAAGGAGTCAGGGAAGCCTTCAGAGAAGAGATAGTGAGCGAGTTATCCTATGAGGGAAGGTCTTCTCTGCAAAAGCCCTCCTCAGCAAGCACAGCCGCTTCCTGCTCAGCCTCGTCCCGGTGAGGAAGCAGGGCTCGGGCGTCCTCTCCTCTGGATTTCTGTGTCCTGCTTCCTGGATTTCAGTCTCTCTGCACCCAGGTGGCCATGTTAGTGGTGGCAGCAGTAGTCATCACTGCAGTAACCACACACTGACACTGCGCTGAGCTCTTTAGAGATAATCTCCACTTTCACCCTCACGATAGTGAGGTAAACATCATTTCCATGTTACCGAAAGGGAATTGAGGCTCAGAACATTTGGGGGGTTCGCCTCAGGAATGTGCACAAGGAAGCAGCCAAACTGGAGTGGAACATGGGGTCACCAGCTCCCATGTCATGTTCTGCCCGCTGTGCTAACAAGGAGCTCGGAAGGCTCCTCACCCACTTCCTGTGAAGAAGGATGATGCAGCATCCTCCCCCTGTCTTCTCCTTCCTAGTTCCAAATGGGCTACCGGCCCCTTCTCAGGCACAGTGAGGCCAGGAGGGTGACTTCCAGTACAGGACTGGTGAGCAGGTCTGGAGCTTGAGCTCTGACTCAACACCTCCGAGTACAGTTGGGGAATTCGGTCTTGGACAAGGTGCTGTAAAACTGTGTGTGTGTGTGTGTGTGTGTGTGTGAGAACCTGCCAGACCTCTGGGCAGGTTCTCAAACTTCAGTGTGTGGCAGAATCACCACAGTTTTTCTGAAATGCAGATTCCTGGGCCTTTGCCTTGAGTCCGATTTCTAGGTCTGGGCGAGGTCTTGGCATCTGCACTGGAACACGCACCCTACCACTGCCAGCACTGATGCTGATGTAAATGCACCTAGGCAGTTACATCAGGGTGTGATGTGTGTGTGTGTATACGCGTGCTGTGACGTGTGTGTGCATGCATGCCCACCCACGAACTGTTCCAGTAAAGCTCTGTGGAAGACATGCACATGAACTGCTTGAAAGGACCTTGGACTAGACTGTCATTGCCTTCGGCAGCTTTCCCTACTTGTGCCCAGCCTTTGCAGTGAGGTGACCAGATACCCATTACAAGCCATCCTCTTTCTTTGAAAACGTCTGTTCAGAGTATTCTAAAATCTTTTTGGCAGAAAGTCAGTTGTCTCTTTTTTCTGGACCTGGGAACGACATAAAGTGTTCAGGCCCTTTCCCAAATATAATCCCTGAGCATTCAGAGGCTGAGAATCCTCCTGCCCACGGCCTCCTGGGACTCTGGATGGCCTGCCTGTTGGCCAGAGGCACTGAGCATCACCATACTGGAAATGTGGGAAAGATGGTCTCTGTCCTTGAGGTCTTAGGGTCTGCTGGGGCCGTCAGAACAGAACCATGTGAAAGAGTCAGGCGCACAAATGTGACCAAAATAAACCAGACGCAAATCCATGCGGTGATGAGAATCCGTGTGCAGACTAACTTGGGCCTCAGCCTCCTATGGTAAGTCAAGGGAAAACAGAGAGAAATGGAATGTAAGGTGCCAAGTGAACCATCAGAAAAGCCTTCCCAGAGGAGCTGTCACCCATTTATTCACCCATTGACCAGCTCGCATTAAGACAGTGGAGGCAGATCTTGGCTGGTCACTGGCACCATTACCTACCCATAGTGCAGCAGACCCAGCCTCTGCCTTCCTGCGGAATACATGCTAACTGTGCCCTGAGGCCATACAGAATGCATAGCCCATGGATAAAGACCAGGCGGATGATCAAGGACATTATCTCAAGAAAATGATGTTCTCATCAGATTCCCAAAGGCAGCTGCACTCCTGGCTTTATGGACCAGGACACATGTGCAAAGGAAGCCCCAGCTTGTCGGTCTGCCTCCTTCTCTTCCCATCCTGGCTCGTTGCCAGTGTGTAGACACCTCAGGCCTCAAGTTCAAACTCTGTCCACCCTGCTGCCCCTTAGCTAGCCGTTGGGCCTAGGAGCTATGATCTACCCTCAGGAGGACTGATCCAGACAAAAGGCCCTTGCAAACTGAAAACAGGCTTGGGCTTTTTATTGATGGGGGATTTAGGAGGCCTGGGTGTGTAAGGGGTGAATCAGCTAGAAGTGTGTATGTAGCCTGTGAGTGGACCTGCCCTCCCACCCCACAGACTTCTCACATATGGTGAGGGACACAGCTGGACAAGGGCCCAGATGGGGCTTACAAAGCATGGGACCCAGGCCAGGGATCCCAATTGCAGATCTAGGGCACTTTCACCTAACGGATGACTAGGAGTTTGGTAAATAACAATCTGAGGGAAAGGAGAAACCTTCTCGTGAAGGAACAGTACAAGATCCCTGAGCTGAGAAGAAACCTTCTTGACTTTCCTAAAAACAGGGATAGGGGTGGGAAGAGAGGTTGGGGAATGGACAGGGGCCTGGTGGGCCAAGGTGAAGATTGAGCTTTACCGAGGACACAGGCAAGACATGGTGGGGACCAGGGGAAGGTCGTTTTGAATGGTCAGGAACATTCCTTGCAAACTGAACTTATGTGATGCTGATATCTGATGTGGGGGGAGAGAACAAACTGCTCAGCTTGGCTAGGCCAAAAGAGTACTGAGAAAGGCGAAAGAAAGATGGAGAAGGTTTGGAGAGGAGCTCTCGTGGGGGTGCTCTGGGCATGATCTGGGGGTTGGGATAATCAGGGGATGCCAGAGCCTTCTGGGAAAAGCTATTAAAGAATCAGGCTTGGGGGCCAGATTCTCTCCTTGCTCTGTGTTGACCATCAAAAAATGGCCAAGATCCAGCCTCTGTGGGTCTGTAGTGTACTAAACATAGTGCTGGAAGCCACATGGCAACTGTGGATTCAAATCCCCAGCTGGGGATCCTAGTAACATTTTGAAACACGATGGGTGATTACACATGTGCTCAACCTCCTGATAAGCTGGGGGACTAGGAGAAGGGGATTGCAGTGTGGTCAGACCCTGCTGAGGGTCTCTCTCTCTCTCTCTGTCTCTCTTTCTGTCTCTGCTTCTCTCTGTCATGCACAATATCATGAATAAAATAAGTAAAAACTTAAAAAGAAAAAAGAAAGGAAGGCCAACTAATCTGCTGTAGGTAACACCTCTGGGTTACACAGGTAAGCATAGAGCACTTGAGGGGTGTTCCCTAAGCTTGAGCCATAGTACTTTACATTTATATGATTTTTGTGGTTTTCTGTGTGATAACACAGAAGTTGTCTTGCAGTTGCTTCTGGGTTGGCATGGAATCTCGTTTTCCACTTAGTAAAGATGACCACCTTTTAGATTTGGACAACATCTTGACATTCATCATTGAATCCTCATTTCCTTTCTGTGTTGTTTGTTTTTTCATAATTAGCAATGATGTTCTCACCACTTAATGGTTATAAAATTATAAATGCATTACTAAGCGGTAATAAGAATTGTCCTTGAAATTTGTAAGCAGATGTTGGTGTGTGTGTTTATGATAACAGTGTTTACATAATCTCAACAACCAGGGGCCCTGGGGACTTATACTCAGCAAAGGAACAGTTGGTTTAAATTAGGTTTCCATGTGAAAGACAGTATTGCTATTTTTTTCCTACGTTGTGGGAAAGTATATAGAAAATGATTTAACTGAAAGGAAATAAGTCTGTATGTATGATCGGAACTGAGACACAAGCCAAGTGATGGCCTCTCTCTCTGTGAAGCAAGCCTTTCCAGCTAAGCCTTTACTGGACTAGTGAGTCACTGTGTGATACCAGAATAACCTAAAATAACAGTTACTTTACAGAGACCTGGATTCACCATCAGTTTTGATAGGAAAGGAACTAAAACCTTGGAAAAAATAATAGCCATAGGCTTTAACATCTACTGAGTTGGGTGACTATTTTGACTTTTCAGCCTCCTATTTTTATTTGTAAGGGGAAGGGTTTGAATTTCCAACTCAAAGATCCAACAGTGTTATAATTCCAGATGTTTACTGATGGTTTTCTACTGTAGAAGAGAGCTTACCAAAACCAAATCAGACTAAAGAAAGAATTGCACAGAGCACCAAGGACAGACTCTGCTGGTAAAATAATTTCTTGCTCTAGTTAAGTCAAGATTTTATGAAGGTGATTTTTAACCAGGTTCTCAGATCAGTGATAAGGCATGGACACAATAGCTGCAGGAGAGGGGTTGGCTCTGGAAGTCCAGAGGTTCCTGGGATGCTCCGGACTAGGGCTTGTCCTAGGGGGCTGATTCCAGATCTGTTCTCCTGATACATCCTGAGGGCTCAGCAAAGCCCAGAGCAGAAGAGCAGGAGTGCATGCTGGGAGCCCCCTGAGCTTGAGCGGGGCTCAGGAATGTCAGGTGATCACCACGTCTACTTTAGCCTATATCCGAAAGGATGAGGGGAGCTTCGTGAGGACAGAGAGGTAGAACTCGATGCTCTGTGAGGCTGACCCACCTGGGAAGGTTCCAGAGACTTCCCTGAGCACATCAGGTATGCGCCTGCCCATGATCTGGGGCTGGCGAGAGCTGGGATGAGTCACAGTGCCAACACACCATTGGGAGTGCGCTTTCTCTCTTTCTCTCTCAGGAGAAATAAATAAATACACTTAAAAAAAAGAAAGAGGCAAATTATTACTCCTGTGCTCCTGGCTGTACTAGAGTTTAACCTCATTTTATCACTAACACTCCCTGTTGCTGCTGTTCCCTGTGTTTGTTTCTGTGTAGAGGCTGGGAATAGGTGTTGAGCAGCCATCTCTTTCATTCTTTCCCCCCCCACATTGTTCTAGTCATTTTTTTCCCCTTAGTATCATCTCTCTCATTTCAGCTGTCTTCAGCTTCAAAGTTAGTGGTTAGGAGGACCCACCCAAAGCCAAGTTTAAAGAAACTTGCCTTTCATAAGATGAAGAAGCATTGGACTGGAAGTCCTAGTTTTGTTTGTTTGGAAAGATTTTCGCTATAGGACGCGTGCGCTCGCCAGACAGACAGAGAGAGACAGAGAGACAGAAAGTGAGAAATCACCCCACAGGGGGGATGTCACGCCGCAATCCCTTCTCCTCCATTCTCCTCTCAGGATCCTGGGCACACACGTACACACGCCCGGCGTGTGTTTTAAGCCACCGGGTCTGGGACGTGAACCGCGGTCGACTACGTGGGAGTCCCCCGACATAGCCATTACGCTAACTGCTGGTTCCCTGGAAGTCCTAGTTTTGAGAGAAACAAGAAGTATTTGACCTTGGAAAGTCACTTCTCCCAGGAGCCATTTTTCTTGCTTGCTCGCTCCTTCTCTCTCTCTCTCTCTTTCTTTCTTTTTTGTTTCTCTCTCTCTCTCTCTCTCTCTCTCTCTCTCTCTTTCTTCCTCCTTCCCTCCCTCCTTCCCTCCTTTCTTCCTTCCTTCCTTCCTTTCTTTCTGGCAGAGCCTCACGATGTTGCCCTGTCTGGCCTCAAACTCACAGATCTCCTTCCTTGACCTCCTGAGCACTTGAAATTACAGCACACATCACCATGCCCAGCAATATATTCTTTATCTTTAAAAAAAATAAATAAAAGGGACTGGTCTATCCCCTGTGGTTACTACCAGCACACATGCCCTAATTCTTACCATTTTTTATCAACTCAGAGGCTG
Source organism: Tupaia belangeri chinensis (assembly GCF_000334495.1). Classification (NCBI taxonomy): domain Eukaryota; kingdom Metazoa; phylum Chordata; class Mammalia; order Scandentia; family Tupaiidae; genus Tupaia; species Tupaia belangeri. The sequence goes on from NW_006159692.1 coordinate 6,050,318, forward strand.
CTTGTCATCTACTTGAACTTAGTTCCTGTGATCACATGGGATATGTTGTTTGTGCTTCATTCTCATTCAGGCCAGGGAAGAGATTTGCTCCCCCAGGTTTCCACATGTGTCAACCGAGCCTGGCTAAGAGGACCATGTGGGCTCGAGACCAAGTCTTAGTCTATTAACAACTGGATTTCCCAATCCAGACAGTAGCCAGGCTGGAGAAAGTAAATGAACCTAATGCCAGCCCCAGGGTAAATAAAGGTGGCAGCAAAATAACCGTAGAGATGACCCAGGTAGTTTAGAGGCTATGTCATAGGTGGGGAACAGTGTATGTAGTGGAGAAACAAGTCACCTTAGAATAACTTTAGGCCCCAAGCTGGGAACATTCGAGTTTCTAGCACATTTGGTATTTGGTGAGTATGAAGAGTGCAGCCTCCAGGCGGACACTGTAAGTTCAAATCCAGGCTTTGCTACCTATTGGTTTGGGATCTTAGGCAAGTCTCAGGATAAGAATAGTCCCTGAGGATGGTGGTGATAAAGGAGGTAACACAGGTAAAGGCCTTAGAGTGCTTCCTGGTGTATCGTAAGTGTTATTAAGTATTTGTTCTTATTATTTTGTTGTTTGAGAAACAAAGTAAATAATGCATTTGTAAAAGATTGTTCAAAAATATTTTTGTGGTTTTGATGATGTATTTTACTACTTATTAATATCTTTCATTTATGAGTTAAGTATGCAGATCACATTTATTCTTGATGTCCATCTGGTAAATATATTTCCATTGGAATTATTCTCAGGCCTTATTTTCTTATAATCTCACGGGATTGCATAGATCAAGAGAGATTTTGCAACTTGCCCTTTTCAGCCTCCTTATTTTAAAAATGAAGATGAAGAGGTGCAGAGGGTTAAGCGACTTTCCCAGAATCTCAGGGATGAAGCTCGGGTTTCAATCTCTCAGCTGGGTCTTCATTTCCTAATAACAACTAGACTTGGGGAAAAAAAGGAAAGGAAGTTTCCTTGTGAACAAATACTCATCAAGCTTCATACTTCATAACTGCCTCTCTCTGCATGTCCAGGTGAGCTCCTGGGTGACGTGGCTGATCCTCACCGCGGGCTCCATGGAGGAGAAGCGGGAAGTCTTCTCATATCTGGTGCACGTGGCCAAGTGCTGTTGGAACATGGGCAACTACAACGCGGTCATGGAGTTCCTGGCTGGCCTCAGGTATGGTTGGGGATGCAGCTGTCTGGGCACAGCTTCCTCTTTCCATTGAAGGGCACTGAATGAATTGCTGGGGAGCCGTGTTGGTCCCAGCCAGGCGATTGGTTGTGATTACTTGGGGAAATGTATCTTCCCACACCACAAGCCTTGGGCAAGTCATGATCCTGATTATCTGGTCCCATTCTCCTGGTCAAGCTGAGGGAAATTACCTCGTTGCATAACCCCATCAACCCCATCGCAGACCCTTCTAGTCCCCTTTCTTCCCTGTAAAACCCCCTGTGATCTACTGCTTTCAGCTCTGCCTTACGAATCGCCTCAGCCCTGTAAGCTCCTGACTACCAGCTGCCCCTGGAATCACAGTGGTTAGTATTGACCATAAGCAGCTTCCTACAAAGTTGCCTCTCATCATCATTGAACACTTCCTGTACATCACGCATTGGCTAATCGTGTTCTGTGCAGTGCATCTTTAATTCTCAAAACAGTGTTTAAGGTAGCTACTATTACTATTCCCACAAAATACAAAAACAAACAAACGAAAAACTAAAGTAAGAGAAGTGAAGTCGTTCGCTCAAGGTCACCTGGCACGGAAGGCAGGCAAGCCTGATTCCAGAGCCCATGATCTTGACCACTGTGTGGTCCACTCTAGTTCCTCCTCCACTGAGTAAGTAACAGCATGCCATTCTGTCAGTGGAGTCTCCCAACTTATTCCCTTCAGCCTCAGTTACCTGGCAAAAGTGACTGCCCTCACGCCTGTGGGAGACAGCAAGGTGTGTGAGGAAGATGACCGTGAGTTGTCGAATCAGAACTCAGGGCGTCAAATCCTGCCTTCCCCACAGAGTAGTTGTGTGATCTGGGCAAGTTACTTGACCTCACTGGGGCTTGGTTTCTTCCTTTGTTAAATGGCTATCGTACTAAAAAGTGCATCTTCCCATAGGATTTGGTGAAATAATGTGAAGTGTTCATCGTTTGTGCCTGGCATATCTTAGGTCATTAAGAAAGTTATGATGTATTTTTCCATGTAAAAATGCTCATGACTTTCCCAACAACCTAGTAGTAAGGCTCCATAAGGGGAAGCTGGTGGTGGTGGTGGCAGTATTGCTTTTGAGATGCCCCATCCCTATGAGGCCTCTCACTGTAAGAGAATCTTACTTCATAGCATTATTGATTCTTCAGATCTTTACATGGGGATACTGGGTTGGAGGAAGAGATAAAAATTCCCCAAATCCTTTTGAACTTTCTTAACTAAGAATAAACTCAGATAACCATGTCATTAATATTTAAAATGGTTGCTTAAAAGAAAGAAAAATATTTGAAGAATAGGAGGCTCTAGTCAAGTGATTTTGATTCTCTTCATGATAACTCTTCTACAAAGAACCTGTAACATTTCTTAAATGATTAGGGGCCAAACAGTGGCACAGTGGTAAAACGTGACACTCTGCAAGGCTGACCTACGTGGGAAGGTTCTGGATTCACATCCGGACACCTCCCTGAGTACTTTGGGTGCACACACACCCATGATCTGGGGTTGGCTGAGGCTGTGGTGAATCATAGCATCAAGACCGTAGTGGAGGTACTGTCCCTCCATTTCTGTCTGTCTCGTTTATACAAGAAATAAATGAGTAAACCTTAAGAGAGAGAGAGAGAGCAGGATAATTACCTTATGGTAAAACAGCTCCATGACATAGTTTAATGATGCTCATCGTTCTGTGTTTGACTGGCTGATTGGTGCTGGCTGTTGGCTGGGGCCTCACTTCCTGTTACTATGTATGTGACTGCCCTATAACCTGGTAGCTGGCTCCTTCCAAAGTGAATGCTGCAAGACAACGAGGCAGAAGCTGCAATGCCTTTTGGGTCCTAGGCTCAGAAGTCACACTGACACTTCCTCCATACTGTACTGGTCACAGAGGTACAGTTCAGATTTATTGTGGGTGGGAGCTACCCAGAGCAGTAATGTCAGATGATGTGGACCAGTGATCAGGGTCATCCTGGAGGCAGGCTGTCACATACCATGTCCTAGAGTGTCCTGATTAGAAAATGGCCTTATCATGACCTGGAAAGACCTAGGGTGAATTCGACCTTTGGATCGAGTTTAGTTTGAATTCAAAATCAAACACGGCCAAAAAGGAAATGTCCCTAATGATGTCTGTGTGTGGTAAAATTGTATGTGACTTTCCTATATCTTGGCAGGTTCTAGATTTTCTACAAAGAAATACAAATGTGGACTCTTAAAAAAAAGGCAGCAATATTTAAAGTAGTATCAATTCTCAATCTAGCAAAATCATAAAAAGAAATAAAAGTACTTAAAGTAGTATGAATTCTCAATCTAACCTTAGTAATTGACCTTCACTAACAAAAGTATTTAGTCTTTTGTCCCCAGGCATGCCAGGACTACTCCACTGCATACACAAATGAAGATGTTTAAGTAATGAGAACCTGGCTTGCTTGTTCATTCATTCACTTAATTTATTTATACCTCTTCTCATTCCCTAAAAAAGGATTCTTACTGCCTTGTAAGAATTCAGTTGTAGCAACCAGCAGGTGGCTTGGTGTTGAGGTGCTGGACTCCCACATGATCAACCATGGTTTGAGTGTCAGCTCTGGTGACTGGCTTTCTCACCTTCTCTCTCTCTCTCTCTCTCTCTCTCTCTCTCTCTCATGAGCACATGTGACCTATAACAAATTAAAGAAGAAGAATAATAATTAATCAATAAAAACAATTCAATTGTAGGACAGGATGGACTTAGTGGGATAGAATCAGAAAACAATTTTATTTTTCTGACTTCACTGCATTTCTCCTTTTTAATGTATTTTATTCATGATAGCAAGCACCTGCACACATGTGGGGAGGGCACCTTACCAGGATCTCAGCATGCTGTGATCCCCTTCCTGCAACCCTTTCCCTCACCCTTCAGTGTGCCTGTGCACACACCTGGCATATTCCAGGTTGAATAGGAATCCAAACCCTCGGTTGGCCATGTGGCTTCCAACACACAGAAGCTGATCCCATGCTCCTGAGTTGGGTGAAAGCCCACTGCTTTCCAAACCTGCCCAGTTTGCTCTCCCCCCCACCCCCCAACCCTAGAGTATACATTGGGCCATCTTGCTGGCTTTTCCACTCACTGTTGTTAATAAGCAGTCTCATTTTCCTATGCTCATGAAGGTGAATGAATCTCAGACACATTGAGGTTCCTAAGAGTACCCACAATGCGATTCCGTTTACGGAATGCTTTTGTGTTTAAAGACACAAAAGCAACTCTGTAACTTGCTTAGCAATGTCTGCATATGTTGGGAAAGTGTAGAGAATTGAAAGGAAAAGAGAATTCCTAGGTTGGAATTGTGATTCCTTCCAATAAGAGACAGGGGGAATGTGTGCTCAGGGAAGAGTCCACTGGAGCGCCAACCATATTGTTGGATGTTTGATTTGGACTGAGAATTTGGTATGCAGGGCGGTTCTTATGTCATAATCTGTGTCTATTGGATATCTTATATATTCCATAATAATTTTTTAATCCCAAAAATCCAAAATTCAAGCTCTGGCTCAGTTGAAAGCTTCTTCCCTTCTCCACATCTCACAGCCAAAGCCGTCTTAGAAGTTTGCAGTAGGGCGTAAGGTATAGTGTATCTTTATTCCCTCTTCCCTCCAGTTTAGAATTCTGCAGAAACAGTGGGTAGGAGAGGGGTAAAGGGAGAAAGAGGTCTTACCTGACCAGGTTGGTTGTGATCCAGCCATAGTGCCCTTGTAGAAACTGATGCAGTGTGCTTACAGGGTTTCTCTCCTGTTACTTCCTCCAACCTCCCCCACCCCATCTTCTGGGGACCTCGCACTCCACCATCACCTGATGGATGCAGCACACCCTGAGGTTGACCACTCTGTCCTCATTCCTCAGGGCCCAGCTCCAGAAGTCCTTCCCTCACAGGTTCTTTCTGTGGGGTCCTCTCTTTTGGCAGGCAGGACTTTCAAGATAGCTCAGGTCCAATCTCTTTCCACTCTTTTTTTTTTCTTTTTTTCTTTTTCTTTTTCTTTTTCCTTTTCTTTTGGAGAGGTTTTCGCTATAGGGCGCGTGCGCTCGCCAGAAAGACAGAAAGAGAGACAGAGAGATAGAAAACGAGAAATCACTCCCCAGGGTAGATGGCCATGCCACAATCCCTTCTCCTCCATTCTCCTCTTGGGATCTTGGGCACGCGCCCAGCATGAGTTTAAGTCACTGGGTCCTGGACTTAAACTGTGGTCGACTACATGGGAGTCCAGCGACATAGTCATTATGCTAACTGCTGGTCCCCTCTTTCCACTCTTGACTCACAGGAAGCAGTCAGCACTCTACCTCCCAATTCTGCCAACACAGGACACTCCCACCAGGACATTCCCTCTCACTTTGCTATTAGGCAGCTTTAGCCAGATCCTCATGTGTAGGCAAGAGTAGCACCCAGTCCATGTGACCAACTCACTGCCCCAGCTATAGGTCAACATCTCCATGGAGCTTACATCAAGCCGCCTGTGCTAGGGGGTGGTTTTCCTTCTTTTCACACAGAGCCCTCCCACAACTCTCTGAAGACATATTCCCAACCTATCTGCTCAGATCCCACTCAACTGTGTGGGCTGAAGGAAGATGAGAGGGCAAGAAACCATGGAGGGCAGAGCAGTTTGGGTCATTCCCTTGTGGCACCCAGAAACCTCTCTTTAGAAGGTGGGGTACAATGTAACTGGTTGCTCTTCTTTTTAATTATAAAGGGTGTATGGCGCTTACTAGAGAGGGGGGAGCACCAACAATAGGGCATGGTCGTGCTGCAAACCCCCTCCCATTTATCCATCTCGTCAGGACCCTGGGTATGCTCACACACGCACCTGGCATGTTTCTCAAGCCACTGGACTGGGACTTGAACTGCCGTCAGCCACATGGGTGGCTGTGCACAGTGTTTCACTGCTGTGCTACAGGACTAGCCCAGTCACTGGTTGTCCTTAACAATGGCTTCAAAATAGGAAGGTCCCATTTAACATCTGTTATGCAAATAATCCTTTAAGATAACATCCCTCCAAGTGGACTGGACAGGGCTGGCTCCATGGCAGAGCCGTAATGCACTGTCCAGAGATGCCCGATCCCACATGGTGACTGCGAGTTTGAACTTCTTGCCTGAACTACACCAGGTCAGCCTGAACAATACCAGGCACAGGCTCAAGGGGCCAAAATCCAACAGGTTAGATGACTGAAGAAGGGGACCAGACCCTGTGGAGGGTACTCTTCTCTCTCACATATGCACTACGCTCTCTCACATGTGCACGCACACATTCTATCAATAAAGAAAAGGGGGAGGGGGAATGGACTGGTGACTTAATGTCAAAACTCAATTCAGTAAAAAGCAATTCTGCATTAAAAGCCAAAATGGTAGGCTTCATATATATCACTAACAGACTGACTTAATCCAAGGATAATATTTAAAAGATCAGAGGAGTGAATGGGCCAGGCTTCTGCAGGCCTCCTTCATCGATATTCATATTAAACCATATTACCCACTACGGCTACTCTTTGGACTGTGACCGCCAGAAAGGCTCCCGCCCACCTTCTCTGTGCAGCATCCATAATGCACTCATCTTAACACCTGCTCATATTTGTTTTTGTCCTATTTAATTTTGTGTTTTGATTTACAAAAATAATATGTCATTTTGGGGAGTAGAAATCTTAAATCTTAACATTTTTTATGTTCTAAAGAACATTTAGAAGGTAAAAAGAATGAATTTGTATGGAACTTGAACTATTTACTATATATTATTTCTCCTCAGTCTAAAAATAAATGTCCTTTACTTGCAATAGGTCAAGAAAAGTTTTAAAAATGTGGCAGTTTATGGACCAGTCGGACATCGAGACCATGAGGAGCCTGAAGGATGCCATGGCTCAGCACGAGTCTTCCTGCGAGTACAGAAAGGTGGTGACCCGGGCCTTGCACATCCCTGGCTGCAAGGTGGTCCCGTTCTGCGGGGTGTTTCTGAAGGAGCTCTGTGAAGTCCTGGATGGAGCCTCGGGCCTCATGAAGCTTTGCCCGCGGTACAATTCCCAAGAAGAGACTTTAGAGGTGAGACCCTTCCAGTCCTCCTGACATGAGGAGTCATGGCCACTGCCTCGTCAAGCACTGCCTGTTCTCACTGGTGTGAGAAGAGCCCGTTTGTTGAGCCCTAGGTTGATGGTTGCTCTGTTGCTCCTGGGTAACAAAGAGGTCTTTGAAAGTTCTGGAGAAAATGATGTCTGCTCGCACTGTTAAGAGCTTAGTGTTGTTAAATTAGGTTTAATGTGACATACTTTAAGTACAAGCAGAAAAGGGTGTTGCTTGATAACATATTTAAAAAGGTTTTCTCTGGGACCAGCAGATGGTGAAATGGTTACATTGCTGGACTCCCACTTCATCGATTTTCATATTAACCCATATTCCCCACTACGGCTACTCTTTGGACTGTGACCGCCAGAAAGGCTCCCGCCCACCTTCTCTGTGCAGCATCCATAATGCACTCATCTTAACACCTGCTCATATTTGTTTTTGTCCTATTTAATTTTGTGTTTTGATTTACAAAAATAATATGTCATTTTGGGGAGTAGAAATCTTAAATCTTAACATTTTTTATGTTCTAAAGAACATTTAGAAGGTAAAAAGAATGAATTTGTATGGAACTTGAACTATTTACTATATATTATTTCTCCTCAGTCTAAAAATAAATGTCCTTTACTTGCAATAGGTCAAGAAAAGTTTTAAAAATGTGGCAGTTTATGGACCAGTCGGACATCGAGACCATGAGGAGCCTGAAGGATGCCATGGCTCAGCACGAGTCTTCCTGCGAGTACAGAAAGGTGGTGACCCGGGCCTTGCACATCCCTGGCTGCAAGGTGGTCCCGTTCTGCGGGGTGTTTCTGAAGGAGCTCTGTGAAGTCCTGGATGGAGCCTCGGGCCTCATGAAGCTTTGCCCGCGGTACAATTCCCAAGAAGAGACTTTAGAGGTGAGACCCTTCCAGTCCTCCTGACATGAGGAGTCATGGCCACTGCCTCGTCAAGCACTGCCTGTTCTCACTGGTGTGAGAAGAGCCCGTTTGTTGAGCCCTAGGTTGATGGTTGCTCTGTTGCTCCTGGGTAACAAAGAGGTCTTTGAAAGTTCTGGAGAAAATGATGTCTGCTCGCACTGTTAAGAGCTTAGTGTTGTTAAATTAGGTTTAATGTGACATACTTTAAGTACAAGCAGAAAAGGGTGTTGCTTGATAACATATTTAAAAAGGTTTTCTCTGGGACCAGCAGATGGTGAAATGGTTACATTGCTGGACTCCCATGTAGTTGACAACAATTCAAGTCCTGGACACAGTTGTTAAAAACTCACACCAGGCAAGCGTGAGTGCATGCCCAAGATACCAGGAGAAGGGACGAGTAGGGATTGCAGCATGGCCATCCCCCTTGAGGGGCGATTTCTTGCTTTCTGTCTCTCTGTCTCTTTCTGTCTCTCCAGTGAGTGCCTGCACCATATTGTAAACATCTCTCTTTTTTTTTTTAAAAAAAAAAAAGGGACCAGCAGTTAGCGTAATGGCTATGTTTCCTAACCCCCATGTAGCCAAACACAGGACCCAGTGGCTTAAACTCATGCCGGGCGTGTGTGCATGCATGCCCAAGATTCCGAGAGGAGAATTGAAGAGAAGGGATTGCGGCATGGCCATCCCCCATGGGGGGTGATTTCTCACTTTCTATCTCTCTGTCTCTCTCTGTCTTTCTGGCGAGCACACGCACCCTATAGCAAAAACCTCTCCAAAAAAGAATGCATCAGTGTGTGTGCGTGCATGCCCAAAATGCCAAGAGGAGAATGAGAAGGGATTGTGGTGTGGCCATCCCCCCTGGGGGTTGATTTCTCACTTTCTGTCTCTCCAGCACACACACCCCATAATAAAAATCTCTCTTTAAAAAATAAAAGTTTTCTCTAAGAGTCGGAATGTCTGGGTACAGAGGATAAAGAAAGTCAAGTGAGTGTATTAACTTTTCCAAATCAGTAGGAAAAAGAGCAGTGGTGGGAAGTCAGTGCTACCTCCTCTTCATCCTTTATGGGAAGATGCTGGGGAGGCTACTGCCTCCTCTAAAGCAGCCTCCAGGCTCCTGATCCCAGCTTCCTCCATTCTCCCAGGCCCTTGGCTTTTTGCTCCTTATTCCTGAAGTTGAGAATATGGTATGGGCTTTGACTCAGGGTTTGGCCATTGAGAGAAGGTGTATTGAGAAACTGGGAGAAAAAGATATAACTTCCTTTAAGGTGTTTAAAGATGAAAGATGTTAGTTAACAGACACAAAATCACAGTTAGATAAGAGGAGCAAGTTCTAGTATTATAAAGTACAGTAGGGTAGCCGTAGTTAACAACAATTTATTGTATATTTCAGATTAGCTTTAAAAAAGAGGGTTTGAAGGCCAGCAGGTGGCATGGTGATTAAGAAAGCTGGATGATTAGGACCAATGAAGACTTTCTGCCCAGACTCCACCCTCCTTCCCCAGATCTAGCCAGGAGCCAGCCTCCACATACTGGTTTTTTAGACAGGTCTAGGTGCTCAGTAGCAAATACCTGAAGACTTTTAGGGTCAGATTAATCCTCAATTTCCATTGAATCAGCTGCGCAAAGGGAGAAAAATGATACTGTTTCAAGATTTCAGGTCTCCTCCTGCATTCCTCTGAATGCTCAGATTTTAACTCCAAAAATGAGAAGAAATGTATAATCTATCAGATGACGAGAAACCACTGCAGAGACACAAGAAATATCAATAATAACATTGAATGTTAACTTCCGGGATTTAAATGGAAAGATCAGACCCAATAACACTGCACATTCAACAGAAGAGAGATTAATTACATAAGACTGAACTGGCGAAATAGAATTTTATGACTTTTGAGTAAAAACATTACTGATTTTATTTTTACTATGCTTTTTTTCCAAATTTAAGGATTTTGCTTTCTTTTGAGCTGTTCATAGATTCAACGATTTGTTAAAATGTTTTTTCTTCATGTTTTTCTGTTTCTTTGAATGGAAACAAACTTTTCTCTCTTCCTGGCCCCTCTGGAATTGAAAAATATTTGGAAGTATTCTTATTTTGTGACAGAATGATTATTTGCATAAATTCAATAATACTTGTTGCATTTAATCAAAAATTGAAAATACTTGTTATTGGACAGAGCTTTGACTGGAATATCATATCTGAAGATTAAACCAGAAAACTGTGGAACTAAGGTGGATCTCAAATAAGCCAACAGAAGCTTTTGGAAAGATGGCCTGGCACCATAAACAGTTCCGCCTAGCAGAGAGGATTAGTGAAGCCATGTGAAAGAATCTGTACCATAAAATAACCTGGACTTTTCCAGCCCAGCATTGTAATCAGTAGAGATTCTAAAGGTGCAGCCACAAACAGAGGATTATCTTGAGGAAGATTTTGAAAGAAGAAAAAGAGACTGATCTTTGCTAGCAGATGGTATATCACAGAATACTTGGTAGGCAGGGCCAAATTGAGAAGGTGTATGTGTGAATTATGTGCTGGGTGTCTGCTTTTCAACAGTTTGAGTAGTTGACATGTAAATATTTTCTCAAAAATTATTTAAAACCATACTGTCTCTGTTGTTATAGAATCACAAACAAAATTATAGCAAATATTTCAAACATTATCATTAAAATTCAGGTTTTTTACATTTTTAAAGTTGTTGATTAACTGTCAAGAACTATGGAGTATGAGCAAAAATTTTCGATATGCAAAGTAAATGTGGGAAAATGTAAAAATAAATAAATAAGTGATAATAAAAAAAAAATTCGACCAAGAATATTATACCCAGCAAGATTATCTTTCATATGGGAAAAAAATATATTCTCAGATAAATAAAACCTGACAGAATTTACCAATATCAGACCAACTCAGCGAGAAGTGCCAAAGGAAGTGCTATACCAGGAAAACTAAAGTCGGACACACAGAAATAAGAGTCCAAAGAACAACGAAGAGAATGGCCAGCCTAATGGTAGAAATAAGTCTGGAGTTGACTAACTTCCAGAGTTTAAATGGAAAGATCAGACCACAGTAACACTGCACATTCAATAGAAGAGAGATTAAGTACATAAGACCGAACTAGTGGAATAGAATTCTTTTTACTTTAGAGTAAAACATTACTGATTTTCTTCAATGCTTTGATTTCCATATTTAAAGGTTTTTGTCTTGAACTGTTGATAGGTTCATCTACCTACTATTTGAACTGGGTCCAAACCTTTTCCCTGGCTTTAAGTTTTAAGCAAATTTTTCTCTTAACATTTTTTGATTTTCATCTATTATAACTAAAACTGTTTTTCTTGAAATTAAAAAATACATTAAAAAAAGAAAAGAAAGGAAAACTGGATTCTCACATGGCTATCCATGGTTCAAGTCCCAGACCCAGCAGCTTGAAACTGATATTGGGTGTGTGCGTATGCATGACCAAAATCCTGAGAGGAGAATGAGGAAACAGGAGTACAACATGGCTATCCCTGCTGGGGTATGATTTCTCACTTTCCCTCTCTCTGTCTCTCTCTGTATCTCTCTGTCCCTCTCCTCTCCAGCAAGCACTCATACTCTATGGCAACAAACTGTTAAAAAAAAAAAAAGAGAGAGAGAGTTTGAGCCCAGCAGCATGGTGGTTAAGGTGCTTGATCTCACATGGCCGAGTCCCAGTCCCAGTGACTTGAAAAACATGCCAGGTTCATGTGTATGCATGCCCAAAATTTTGAGAGGAGAAATGGAGAAGATATTGCAGCATGGCCAGTCTCCTCCTATCCCCTTGCACACACACAGCTCTTGGCCCAGCTGTAGCTCTCACTTCCAGTGGAAGAAGCTTCCTCAAAATAAGAGCTTAAAAACCCCAGGAGCCAACCCAGTACCTACTGGTTAAGGGAACCAGATCTCACCTGCTGACCATTGTTAAAATCTTGACTCGGCAGCTTGAAAAGCACACAGGGTGCGTGTGCATGCATACCCCAAATGACAACAGAATGGAGAGTGAAAAAGGGGTTACGGCATGACAGCATATCATTGAAGGGTCCTTATCTCTCTCCTCTCACCTTTCTGTCTCTGACTCTCTCTCTCTTCCTATGGAGAGTGCTCACACCCTCTGGTGAAACAAAACAAAACAAAAACAAAGAAGCCACTGTGTTACTGTAGGATATGTTGGCAACAAGGGAAAACACCACCTTTCGTGAATGTTTCCCTTGGGCCCCAGCCATTTGTTTTTTTTTTTTAAAGAATTATTTAATTTAACTTAATTTTGTTTGTTGTTTGCCGTAGGGTACATGTGCATACCAGAGAGAGAGATAGAGAGAGAAGAAAAGGGCAAAAGCTAGCCGCCAGGTCTGGGACTCAAACCATAGTTGGCCATGTGGGAGTCCAGTGCCTTAACCACTATGCCACCTACTACTAATCTAGGCCCCAGCCATTTTCTCCAGCTCCATAGATTGGTGTACTTTGTCATGGTTTTCCTCAGTTTTTACTACAAGTATAAAATAACTCCTCCCTTCCTCTATAAAGGCTAATCTTCTCCCTAGGGAGCTCTGAAATAATATTACTTGTTATGTTTTAAATTTGAAGTAGAGTGTTGCTTCCTAAAGAGATGAAATGTGTCTCAGTGCAAACAAGAGTGAGTTTTGATATTTCATGCTGTGAAATGAAACACGTTTTTTTCTGGAGGTTCATGTTTTCATTCCAATAAAATAGGCACAAATATCATTATTTATTACTGTTACGATTTTGTTTCCCAAGCCAACTAGGTTATTCAGACATATTATAAACAGTGCAATAGCAAATTCTTAATATGTTTTTCTGTAGTTTGTAGCAGATTACAGTGGACAAGATAATTTCTTACAACGAGTGGGACAGAATGGCTTAAAGAATTCAGAGAAAGAGTCGACTGTCAACAGCATCTTTCAGGTCATCAGGAGCTGCAGTCGGAGTCTGGAGACCGAGGAGGAGGACAGTTCCAGTGAAGGGAACAGCTCCAGGAAAAATTCCTTAAAAGACAAAACCCGATTGCAGTAAGTTTTTAATTTTAAAAAGAGGAATGCCTATTTATTCTTTTTTCCCTGTTGATTAGACTCTTTCCTATTTCGGTGTACTTTCACATGGACACCAAATAAAAACTCACCATTTTTATTAAGCCATGCTTCTTTGTCTTCAAACGTTACCAATTCTGAATTAGAATTTACCTTTCTGGTTTCTATGCTTTCTTCTAAAATTGCTGCTCACAATTTAACTTCTTGTTATCTGTTATCTTATAATCCCTCTAAAAAAAAGAACGTTAGCACTCTCTTGAATGTCTAAAAATTGACTAATTAAATTTGTGAATTGGAGCTATGATCTTTCATTTATTTTATAGTTTCTCTTTTTTTTTCATTTTCTCTATTTTTAATGATTTATTGTTTACAGCTAATTATACACTTTCATGGCATACAATATAGTTTTCAATGCATGCATGTAGTGTGTGATAATCAAATAAAGGCTATTACTATACTCATAGTTTTCAACAAAGAACCTTACATTCTTGCGTCTTTTAGGCCCTTTTTCCTAAGCTTCTCCTGCCCAACCCCCACTCCCACACTCCCACACCCCCTCCCCACATTTAGTCTCTGGTATCAATACTTGTCTTTTCTACTTTTCTGTCTTTGAATCTTTCGATTTCTGCCGTAGAGTACAGATATTAGGTATATATTGACTGTTTGTCTTTCAAAGCCTGGCTTGTTTCACTTAGCATTAATTCTTCTATATTCATTCACTTTATAGAAAATGAGAGTCTCATTGTTCTTTTTGACTGAGTAGTATTTTATCCTGTATATGTGCCATTTATTTATTTATTTATTTATTGGAGAGGTTTTTGCTATAGGGCACGTGCGCTTGCCAGACAGACAGAGAGAGACATAGAGACAGAAAGTGAGAAATCACCCCCCAGGGGGGATGGCCACGCCGCAATCCCTTCTCCTCCATTCTCCTCTTGGGATCTTGGGCACGCACGCACACGCGCCCGGCGTGTTTTAAGCCACCGGGTCCAGGAAGCAAACCGTGGTCGACTACATGGGAGTCCAGCGACATAGCCATTACGCTAACCGCTGGTCCCTATGTGCCATTTTTTAAGTCTAGTCATCAGTTGTTGGGCCCTTATGTTGATGCCATATCTTAGCTACTATAAATAATGCTATAATAAACATGGATGTCCAAGTGTCTTTCAGACTGAATGTTTGAAATATCAAGGAGTGGGATTACTGGGTCATATAGTAGTCCTATTTATAAAGTTTTGAGAATTTTCCACAGTGTCTGTCCTAATGTACATTTCCACCAGTAGTACAAGAGGGTTCTCTTTTTACCAGAGCCTTGCCAGCAGTGGTTGTTATTGACCACAGCCTTTCTAACTGGGGTTAAGTGATACCTCATTGTGTTTTTTTTTTCAACTATTTCATTTTATTAGTCGTTATTATTGGGCACATGTGCTCACCAGAGGGAGAGAGAAAGTGAGAAAATGAAAAAGCAAGTTGCCAGGTCTAGGACTTGAACCACGGTTGGCTATGTGGGAGTCCAACACCTTAACCACCACACCATCTACTGATTTACCTCATTAGGGTTTTGATTTGTATTTTGTTTATGGTAAGATATGCTGAACATTTTTCCATCTGTTTTTTGGCCATTCATGTGTCTTCCTTTGGGAGTTGCCTACTCAGTTTGTTTGCCCTTCTTCAAATTGGATAATTATATTTTTTGCAAGCAAACTGCTTGAGTTCCCTATATATTCTGGTTATCAGTCCTTTATATGAAGCATAGTTTGCAAATATTTTGTCCCATTCTGTGAATTGTCTCTTCACTGTATTGGTTGCTTCCCTTTCTGTTCAGGAACTTTTTAGATTGATTTAATTCTACTTGTCTATGTTTAGAATTATCTTGCTTTAGGGATTTCATTTAAGAAATCTATTGTCTACTCCAATATCAAGTGTTTCCCACATGCTTTCAGAAATAGTTTTATAGTTTGAGACTTTACATTTAAACCTTTGATCCATTTTGAGTTTATTCTTGTTAATGGTGAAAGATTGGGTCTAGTTTCATTTTTCTGCAAGTGTATATCCAGTTCTTCCAGCAATGTTTGCTGAAAAGACTTACTGTTTTCTACTGGATTGTCTTGTGCCTTTTGTCAAAAATCATTTAGCTATGTATGTAGGAGTTGATTTCTGTATTCTCTATCCTGCTCTATATATCTATTTTTGTACCATTACTATGCTGTCTTGATTATCATCACTTTGTTATATATTTTGAGTTTGCGTAGTGCAATACCTCCTACCTTAGTCTTTGTGCACAGTAATGTCTTGGTGACATAGGGTCTTTTATATTTCTGGGTCAATTTTACAATTGTTTTTTCTTATTTCAGTCAAGAATGTCACTGATAATTTGATAGGAATCACAATAAACTTGTAAATTATTTGGGTAGAATTGAAATTTTAATTATATCAATTCTTCCAACTCAAGAACAAAGGATGTCTTTCCATTTTGGGGTATCATTTTTTTTTTTTTGGAGAGGTTTTCACTATAGGGCGCGTGTGCTCGCCAGACAGACAGAGACATAGGGACAGAAAGCGAGAAATCGCCCCCCAGGGGGGATGGTCACGCCGCAATCCCTTCTCCTCCATTCTCCTCTCAGAATCTTGGGCACGCACGCACACGCGCCCGGCGTGAGATTTAAGCCACCGGGTCCGAGACGCGAACCGCGGTCGACTACGTGGGAGTCCAGCGACATAGCCATTACGCTAACTGCTGGTTCCCTTGAGGTATCATTTTTAATGTATTTTTTTCAGTTTTTCTTAGTTTTACTTGTAGAAGTCTTTCACTTCTTTGGTTAAATTTATTCCTAGAAGGTTGGATTTATTCATAGGTAGTTCTTTGTGTGTGTGGCTATTGAAAATTGGATTACTTTCTTCAGTTCTTCCTCAATCTATTCATTGTTCATATTTAAAAATTGTATAGATTTTTGTATGTTGATTTGTATCCCACCACTCTGCTGATTCATTTATTACTTTTAGGAATTTTTTCATGTATTCGTTTGTATTTTCTATGTATATAACCATGTCATCTGCAAATAATTACAATTTAGCTTCTTCCTTTCCTATTTGAATGCCTCTTATTTCACTCTTTTGTCTGATTATACTGACTAGAATTTCCAATACTGTGTTGAAAGGAGTGGAGAAACTGGACAGTCTTGTCTTTTTCCAGCTTTTAGAGGGAATGCTTTCAGCTTTTCCCCCATTCAGTGTGATTGTAGTTGGGCTTGTAATATATGGCTCTTATTGTGTTGAAAAGTGAAATTTCTGTACCTATTTTTTGAGAGTCTTAATCATGAAAGGATGTTGTATTTTGTCAAATTTTTTTTCTGCTTCAATTGATATAATATGATTTTATCTTTCTTTCTGTTAATGTGGTATATTACATTTATTGTTTTGTATACATTAACTGTCCTTGCATCTATACATTTTTGCTGTTGGTTCAATTCATTAGCATTTTGTTGAGGGTTTTTATATATGTATTTATCACACGTATTTGTGTGTAGTTTTCTTTTTTTTTTTTTTGTTATGCTCTGTCTGCTTTTGGTATCAAGATGATGGAGGCTTCATAGAATGGATTTTGTAGGTTTCCTTCCACGTGGGTATTTATAAATAGTTTGAAGATAGTTGGTGTTAATTATTTTTCGGAAGTTTTGTAAAATTCAGAAGCAAAGCCATCAGGACCTGGGTTTTTCTTTGTTGGGAGTCTATTATTGACTTAATCACACTGATTGTTATTGGTCTAGTCAGGCATTTTATTTCTTTCTGGTTAAATCTAAGTATACTATGTGTCCAGAAATTAAATTTGTCCATCTCTTCTAGGTTCTCCAGTTTGTTGGCATATAGTCATTCACAGCATTCTCTCATAATCTTTTACATTTCTGTAATACCTGTTGTGATATCACCCAACTCATTCCTGATTTTATTTATCTGGTTCCTTTGTTTTTGTTTTTGTTTGTTTGGGGGTTTTGGGTGTTTTTTTTTTTTTTTTTTTTGGTTAGTCTAACGTTTTTTGTGTTTTTTTTTATTATTCAACCTCACACAATACTAGCTTTTTATTTTGTCTATTTTTTGTATTGTCCTTTTATTCTCCATTGCATTTATTTCTGCTCTATTCTGTATTGTTTCTCTTCTTCTGGTACTTTCGGAAGGCTTTTGTTGTTGCTTTTCAATTCCTTGAGTTGTGTTAAGTTTTTACTTGCCATCTTTTTTTTTTTTTTTTCTTTTGCACACTAATTGCTATCAAATTCCCTCAGCATTAAGGGCTACATTTGCTATGTCCCAAAGATTCTGGAGAGTTGTGTTTTTGTTATCAGTAGTTTGAAGAAATTTTTGAATTTCAGTCTTGATTTCTTCAGTGGTTTTAAAGTCATTCAGGAGTAAATTGTTTCATTTCCATGCAATGAGAGACAGAGTCAGCAAAAGACAGAGAGAGGAAAAGAGAGAGAAAGAAATACAAGCACCCCTAAAAGACTCCAGGCCTCAATCCCTGCACCCACCCTTCCACCAACTTTCCCAACCAGTCAGGATCATTGGTGTGCATGCTTAGCATGTACAGAGAACTTGAACTTGCGACCTTTCATATGGATACAACTTCTTCTAAGCAGCACACTACCCACTGTGCTGCTAAACCAGTCCATAAATCAGTGTTTTTAGTAGCATTTCCCAACCTCTCAGTGATTCTTATTCAGGAGGTTCAAGGAACTCACTTTGAGAAACACTGCTAAGTGAGCTGTTTTAAAGTTAGCCCTACTCGTGCAAAGCATCTGCAGCTCTGTATTTGTTCAGTTGCTCCAGCTGCTGTTTATCAGCTGACATGCAGTCTAGGCCAACGTGCCTACCCACAACCAAATGAACAATGCTGAGCTCAGTGGGCTTGGGGCATCCCTTGCATTTCTCCAAGGCCTTTTGCTCAGTCAAGCCTAACCTCAAATGGCAGAGTATGCCCAATAAAGAAATATTTTTGAGCCATCTAAAACTATTAGGCTGGGATCAGCAGTTGGCATAATGGCTGTGTTGCTGGACTCCCATGTAGTCAACTGCGGTTCAAGTCACAGACCCGGTGGCTTAAAGTCATGCTGGGTGCTTGTGCATATGTGCCCAAGATCCCAAGAAGAGAATGGAGGAGAAGGGATTGTGGCATGGCCATCCCCCCCGGGGGGTGATTTCTCGCTTTCTGTCTCTCTGTCTCTGTCTTTCTAGCAAGCACATGCACCCTATAGCAGAAACCTCTCAAAAAAAAAAAAATCCTATTAGGCTTACCAGCTTGAGATCTTTGCCATGAGAGCTTTTATTTGTAGTCATTACTCATGAGTTATGCATTGCAGTTGTCTTGAGTCCTTATGCATGTGTGTGTGTGTGTGTGTGTGTGTGTGTCTTAGTTTTCTAAAGCCTTTTCTGGTTTGTGTGTTTGTGTATGTATATGGTTACATTGAAAGGGATGATGACTTTTTTTTTTCAAAATAATTTCTTTGGAGAGACAGGATTAGATCCTAGGATGAGTTGTGACAGAGAAATGAACTTTTTGTTTCTGAATCCCTAACATATTTTTGAGAGGTTTTTGCTATAGACCACATGTGCTCACTAGAAAGACAGAGAGAAACAGAGAGACAGAAAGCAAGAAATCACCCCCCAGGGGGGATGGCCATGCTGCAATCCCTTCTCTTCCACTGGGATCTTGGGCACACATGCACACACGCTCAGCGTGAGTTTAAGCCACTGGGTCTAGGACTCGAACCGGGGTAGACTACATGGGAGTCCAGTGACATAGCCCTTATGCCAACTACTGGTCCCGAAATTTATAATTTCTAACCAATGGATGATATACTAATTTCTTTGCTGGTAAATCACATCTTTGATCTCTACTTAACATTATTAGTGGTTTTCAGAAGTGTATGGAAAGGGAACCAGCAGTTAGTGTAATGGCTATGTCGCTGGACTCCCACGTAGTCGACCGCGGTTCGTGTCCCGGACCCGGTGGCTTAAAACTCACGCTGGGCGCGTGTGCGTGCGTGCCCAAGATCCTGAGAGGAGAATGGAGGAGAAGGGATTGCGGCGTGACCATCCCCCCTGGGGGGTGATTTCTCGCTTTCTGTCTCTCTGTCTCTCTCTGTCTGTCTGGCGAGCGCACGTGCCCTACAGTGAAAAATCTCTCCAAAAAAAAAAAAAAAGAAGTGTATGGAAAGACATATCATTAAAAAACTCTGCATGGTTGGGCCAGCAGGTTGCACAGAGTTAAGGTCACTGGATCCTATGCAGATGACTGCATGGTTCAAGTCCTGGATCCAGCAGCTTAAAAAACACACTGGGCACACATGCATACATGCCCAAAATCACAAGAGGAGAATGGAAAAGTGATTATAGAGTAACCATCACCTTTGGGGAGTGATTTCTCACTTTCCCTCCCTCTTTCTTTCTCTCAGTCTCTGCCTCTGTCAAGCAAGCACACACACTCTATAGCAAACTTACAAAAAAAAAAAAAGCAACTATGCTTGACTTAAAAAAATATTTTACACCAGAATAAACTCATACTTTAATTTATTTTCCAAGGACTTTTTTTTTTTGGAGAGGTTTATTTTTGTTTTTGTTTTTGTTTTGTTTTGTTTTTTGCTATAAGGCGTGCACTCACCAGAAAGACAGAGAGACAGAAAGGGAAAAATCAACCCCCAGGACGGATGGCCACACCACAATCCCTTCTCCTCTGTTCTCCTCTAAGGATCTTGGGCACACATGCACATGTGCCCGGCATGATCTTAAGCTACCGGATCCATGACTCAAAACACCGTTGACTACGTGGGAGTCCAGCAACATAGCCATTACACCAATTACTGGTCCCCCCCCCAAGGACTTTTTAAAGACCCTTTGTAATTTAGTTTGTAAAGAACTTCTAACATGCACCTTATGTCTTCTTGTAAGTCCACAGAAGACGGCACAGAATTACATAAAATTTACTATGTCATCTACTAGTTTCCTGCTTGAAATGAACTTATTTCATTACAAACAATTGTCAATTTTATTTTGAGCATTAGTCACTAGAAGAATGCTTTTTAATGGAATTATTACCATCTGGCATTAGTTTTTTTCACATGCTTGAATAAAGACTGACACCAAGAGGATCGTGTCCCTATCTCCTAGCTTACACCATCTCTGGGCAGCAGAAGCAGACCCTAGAAAGCCTTACATTTTTCTCTCCAGACAGTTTTCAAAATGCCTGTAGTTTTTCATTGTAAAAGAATGGATTTAGCTCAGAACTTAAATTCAGTCGAATATGGGAAACACCATTTCTCTTGCTAAATTAAAATCAGAAATCCTATATTCAAATATGTTGTATTTCAGTAAGTACTGATATATTTGTAACTAAGTCTTTTCTGCTCTTATAAACAAAACAAAGATGAGAAGCATGATGTGGAGAATGTGGACCTGGTCCCAGAGGAAAGAACAGAAGTGGCACTAAAGAAAACCCCTCTAGAAGAGCAGCCAAACTGACTTAGCCTAGAGTAGAGGCAGTGTGGAAGGAGCCTGAAGGAATGAAATTCGTTTTCCTATCTTTAGTTACAGCAAGGGCCTTTACCAGCCAGACTGTATGCTGAGTATTTTCCAAATGTGATCTTCTTTGATCTTTACAATTACTCTATGAGATGGGGGTTATTTATTTTATTTATTTTTTGCCATTTAATAGATAAGTAAGATGAGACTCAGGAAGGCTAAGTGTTCTCTGAGGTGACACATCAAACAAGGTGTGGAACTGAACATTAAACCCCAGAGGACCCCAGGGGGAAAGGGGGCATTACGAAGCAGTTGTGTAACAGGACACTGTATTGATATTCTGTTATGATTGAGAGCAATTCCAGAGGGGTGGAGGTAAGTTAGACACAAAAGTTTTTCTGTCAACTCCAGTTCAAATCCTGGTCTCAGCAACTTGAAATCATGCCTGGTACATGGGCACCCATGCCCAAAATCCCAAAAGAATAGAGAAATGGAAATAGGATTGTGTCATGACCATACTCCATTAGGGGATGCTTTTTCTCTTTTTCTCTCTTTCTCTCTGTCTCTCTGTTTCTGGTGAGTACATGTGCCCTCTGGTAATTAAAAGGAAAAACCTTAAAAATATATAAAAAGCTTAATGTTGCTGGTTGGGCCTTGCAGAGAGGCAGTGATCTACCCAAGTGCTTCAGGCAATAGAACCTTCCTTCCCAGAGCAGTATTAACCGGCCTGTGTACAAGCTCTTTCACAGTTTTATCCGCCATCTTGTGAGGGTTGGTGTGAGCCAGATTGCAGAAACCTTGACCTTACTAACAACCTCTTATGCTTTGAAGATGATGAACCACTGTTGGGCAGGTTCCTGGCAAGGACAGATAGAAAGCAGGCAGTTCGATAGTCCTTGCTTCCTTGAGATCCTGCTAGCTCTGATAGTCCCAATCCTGACTCAGGAAAGGGAACTTGCTAAGTTTTCTGTGCACAGACACACAGGGAAAAATCCCAAGGTTGAGTCAAGGAGAGCTGTTCTTGCTTACTTGGCAACCATCACCGTATTTCCCAGTGACGTCTTTGAATTTTTCTCAGGCCAGGCAAGTAAGTCTTACTTTTTCCTGTTTTAGCTCCAATGCATTCAAGTCATGACTTTTTTGGTTTTTTGTTTGTTTGTTTTTCAGTTTAATATAAGGTGCATGCACCTACTGGAGAGAGACAGAGAGAGAAAGAGAGAGAGAAAGAAAATACCCTCCTATGGAGGATGACCATGCTGTAATCCCTTCTCCTCCATTTCTCTATCCTGTTGGGACTTAGGGCCTGCACACACACATGCCAGTCATGTTTCTGAAGCCATCAGGTCTGGGACTTGAACCATGTTGTTGGCCATGTGAGATCCATCCTTTTGAACCACCATACCCCTGGCTGGCCCCGTGATTTTATTTTATTTTTTAGTTTATTTTTTTCTTTCTTCCATGAGTGAAACAGAGAGACAGCACCCTCAACAGGGTCTTGAGGATGTGACCCACCCCCAGTTTCAGCAAACCCAAGTCACAGGCACACATGCAACTGACATATTCAGAGAGGCCTCTGGATATGAACATAGACCCTTCCCATGTGGATCAGCCTCACAAAGCATCCTGTTACCGCCGCATCATTGTTCAGCAGTGACTTTGTACGTGACTTAATTAGAAGGAAAAAAAGCTTAGTGATAGAGATCTCAGATAGAGTTCCACCTTAGCTAGGCCTCTCCCGAACTGGATCACCTTCAACAAGTTACTTCTCCTTTTGAACCTCACTCTCCTCACAGGTAAATAGAGAATAATAAAACTTACTTTGCAAGTAGGTTAGATTTAGTGCAAAGATGTATAAAAATATTTAACATGGTTCTTGAAACGAGGGAAAACTAATACATAAGATTATTGTTGATAATAAATATAGTAGACTACTCATTTAATAGTTTCTTTCTTATTTCTATAGTCAGTCACCTTGCTAAATACAAGGTTTCAGAATATAGTTATGAACTATTCCCTATGGGCCAACTCAGTGGCACAGTGGTAACACGCTGCTCAAGTGAAGTGAGATCCATAAGGAAGATTGCGGGTCTAGTTCCCTGGCTGACCTGTACACATCGGGCACACATGCCTATTAGTGTGGCGTGGAAGGCTGGGGTGTGATCAGGGCATGAGACCCTGTTGAGGATTCTTATCTGTTTCTTTCTATGTCCCTCACTCTCATGAAAGAAATAAAACTTTTAAAAAATTACTTTGTTATTCACTGGGCATATGTCTGTGTATCCCCAAAATCCCAAGAAGAGACTGGAAGAGAAGGTATTGTGGCATGGCCATCCTCCCTAGATTTCTCACTTTCCCTCTCTCTGTCTCTCTCTGGTGAATACATGCACCCTATGGCCAAAATCTTTAAAATTATCTGTTTCTTTCTATGTCCCTCACTCTCATGAAAGAAATAAAACTTTTAAAAAATTACTTTGTTATTCACTGGGCATATGTCTGTGTATCCCCAAAATCCCAAGAAGAGACTGGAAGAGAAGGTATTGTGGCATGGCCATCCTCCCTAGATTTCTCACTTTCCCTCTCTCTGTCTCTCTCTGGTGAATACATGCACCCTATGGCCAAAATCTTTAAAAAAAAAAAAAAGAAAGAAAGAAAATACTCCATGATATTGAGGATTTTATGTTTCCTATGCTAATTTGAATCAATGGGATGAAAAATGAAGCCCCATCTCAATGAAAGGCTTTGGCTTGTTCTCACTTCTAATTGTAAGACAGATCACATTTTGTCTCTTTCCATTAGGTTTATAATCGGAGATTTGCTGGATTCAGAAAATGACATCTTTGAGCAGTCCAAAGAATGCGACTCTCATGGAGCAGATGAACCACAGAAGGCCTTCAACCATGGGACGGAGCTCATCCCTTGGTACGTGCTGTCCATCCCAGCTGACGTGCACCAGTTCCTGCTACAGGGGGCCACAGTCATCCACTACGACCAGGACACGCACCTCTCAGCCCGCTGCTTCCTTCAGCTTCAGCCTGACAATAGCACTTTGACCTGGATAAAGCCCACCACTGCCTCCCCAGCCAGCACTAAAGCAAAGCTCAGTGTGCTTAGCAACACAGCTGAGCCTGGCAAATTCCCACTACTGGGCAATGCTGGACTGAGCAGCCTGGTGGAGGGGGTCTTGGATCTGTTTTCAGTGAAGGCTGTGTACATGGGACACCCTGGCATCGATATACACACTGTGTGTGTTCAGAACAAACTGGGTACCATGTTTCTGTCAGAAACTGGTGTGACGTTACTCTATGGGCTTCAGACCACGGACAATAGGTTATTGCACTTTGTGGCACCGAAGCACACGGCTAAAATGCTCTTCAGTGGATTGTTGGAACTCACTAGAGCCGTGAGAAAGATGAAGAGGTTCCCTGACCAAAGACAGCAGTGGCTGCGGAAACAGTACGTCAGCCTCTATCAGGTAAGGGTGCGACCAACCCTCCTTCATTAGCGCGTGCCAGGTTTATGCTCCCAGCTCCGCCACTTACCCCCTCATGACCTTGGCCAGCTTTAAGTTGACCTCTCAGTGCCTCAGTTCTCTTTCCTATAAAATGGAAATAATACCAATACCTTGCCGCTTTAATGACGACGCTGACAAGGTCTTCTCCGGAACGCTTTATTTCCCCAGGCTTCTTACAATCGTCTTCTCTCTTTTCCCCAACCCCCAGGGCCTTATAGGGCCCCTAGCCAATCGGTTCATTGTCCACGTGCACGGAAACTAATCTTCGGGTGAGGATTGGTTGCATGTACTGTTCCCGTGGTGATCATGTGCATACCACGTCACCGCTATGCCCACTTCCGTATAGTTGTTTACTTAAGTAAGGCCTC
>NW_006159692.1:6079565-6096095 GCF_000334495.1 Tupaia belangeri chinensis
TTCCTTTTCTACATCTGAAACAAGTTCCTACAGGGCGTGGAGCTGACTGTTGATCACGCTGTGGGCAGTCCCGTTTCAAATGTCCCTGTTTACCACAGGAGTAACAGTGTCCGTTATAGGGCGGATGCCCAGTTTTGTGGTTGGTTAACTGGATAACTGCCGCAGCGAGGCCGGTGTTAGATAAGGGCCCTCCAATCTCCCTGCACACTTTCATCCACACCTCAAGCCCTTTACTTTTAAACGGCGCAATGGCTGCCCTGCATTCCTTAGTACATTGTTCAAAAACCAATTGTTTAACTAGGGGCATGGCTGTTTCCGGGTCACCGAAAATTCGACCTGCCGCTTCCATCATGCGGGCTACAAAGTCCAAAAATGGCTCTGTGGGTCCCTGTGTAATCTTTGTAAGGTTGCCAGAGACTTCCCCACAGCTAGGCAGTGCTTTCCACGCACGTATGGCCAGGGTGTTAATCTGATCGTACACAACTTGGGGGTACCCGGTCTGTTGATTTGCAAAGCGACCTTGGCCCATAAGCATGTCCAGGTCCCAAGCAGCGTTGCCAGCTGCTCGGTTGCGGACCGCCTGGTCATTAGCCAGTTCTAGGTAGTAGGCTTTCCAATCTAAGTATTGCCCAGGGTTCATACAGGCTTTCACTAGACTTTGCCAATCCCCTGGAGTCATAGCGAACCTGCCCAAAGCTTCCACCATAGCTACAGTGAAAGCAGCGTTGATGCCATACGCTCGTACAGACTCGGCAAGGTTTTTAACGGTTTTGAAATCTAATGGTTCATGATACCGGTTGCCAGCGTTGTCAACAAACACTGGGAATGACTGCACTGTGCATGCGCGCGAGCCTCCCTCCATACCTCACTGTTAAAAGAAGCGCCACCTTCACCTACCGGCGCGGAGGGGTTAAATGGAGGCGGAGTCAAAAGCGAGTTGAGAGCAGCGGGCCTTGTAGAGTCTTGGGTTTTGTCCCGTTCTAATTCTAGTTTTTCTACTCAAGTCACGAGAGCTCTGAGCTCCTCGTCTGACTCTGACTCTGAGTCAGAGGCCGCCTCGCTGTTCCTCCCTGAGGAGGTCGACCGTTCCTCTTTTATGCTGTCGAGCGCAGCTTGTCCCCGCTCGACTGTTTTTACACACTTTTGGTCTTGTAAACAGGCACGGATCAGTCGCCATAAGGGCTGGACACCGCCTGACAAGTTTCCTTGTTCTCGGGCACAGTAAATATCCCGTCCCACCTTCTCCCAACTGCCCACCGTGAGGTTGCCGGAAACAACGAACCACGGCGTAACCGTGTCTATCTGATCAATAAAGTCGGTTAGAGTCTTATCTCTCAATTTTAGTCGCTTTGTTTTCAACAGGGCTTTCAATGCTTGGAAAAGTGGGTGAGAAGGGGAATTACCCATATCTAAGTCTCCGGGATCAGGACCAGCCCGAATCCACGAAAGAGCTCTCTCTGTTGGAAAAGCCGGTTACGCCGTCGGGGGGAAACGATACCTCCCTTTTCACGGGGCGGGGCCTGCGAAAACATTCCGCCAGCCTCTATCAGGTAAGGGTGCGACCAACCCTCCTTCATTAGCGCGTGCCAGGTTTATGCTCCCAGCTCCGCCACTTACCCCCTCATGACCTTGGCCAGCTTTAAGTTGACCTCTCAGTGCCTCAGTTCTCTTTCCTATAAAATGGAAATAATACCAATACCTTGCCGCTTTAATGACGACGCTGACAAGGTCTTCTCCGGAACGCTTTATTTCCCCAGGCTTCTTACAATCGTCTTCTCTCTTTTCCCCAACCCCCAGGGCCTTATAGGGCCCCTAGCCAATCGGTTCATTGTCCACGTGCACGGAAACTAATCTTCGGGTGAGGATTGGTTGCATGTACTGTTCCCGTGGTGATCATGTGCATACCACGTCACCGCTATGCCCACTTCCGTATAGTTGTTTACTTAAGTAAGGCCTCAAGGACTTCCGCTAGGCGCCATCTTCGGTGCCACGAGGGGAGAGGTCTTTTAGGGGCGCCTTACAATACCTGTTCACAGGGTGACTGTGAGAAACAACTAAGTTCAGGGACCAGCAGTTAGCATAATGGCTATGTTGCTGAACTCCCATGTAGTCGACTGCGGTTCAAGTCCCGGACCTGCTGGCTTAAATTTACACTGGGCACATGTGCGTGGGTGCCCAACATCCCAAGAGGAGAATGGAGGAGAAGGGATTGCGGTGTGGCCATCCCCCCTGGGGGGTGATTTCTCGTTTTCTGTCTCTCTGTCTCTCTCTGTCTTTCTGATGAGCGCACGCACACTATAGCAAAAACCTCTCCAAAAAAAAAAATAATAATAATAACTAAGTTCACTTGTGTGATGCCATGATATAAAAAAGACTGTTTGGCCATAGTAAGTCCTACTATCATTTTGTAAGGAAATAGCGACTTCAGTCATTATTTGGTCTCACATCAGGAAAGAAAGTAGTTCATGTAAGCATTTTCGCACACTCAAGGTTTCAGGGGAAATCATGGTAACCTGAATGCTCTTACTGATTAGTGATGCGCTCGTGCACTGGAGACCTTCCCCTTGGAGATCGACATCCTGATTCATCACCTAGCATGGCAGGTGACTCTTGGAGAGTTATTTAACTTAGTGACTGTGCATTGCTGCCTAGTTGTAGAACTACTAAGGTTAAAAGAAACTTTCTCAAATCTGGGATAACTTTTATATAGAGGTCTTATTCACTAGGTTTGTGGTGGCAACAGCCTTTCAAAGATAGTTTTGTTTATTGGTTTTATTTTGGGGGGGGGTGAGAGATTTTTGCTATAGGGTATATGCACTCGCAAGAGACAGAGAGAGAGAAAGCAAGAAATAACCCCCCAGGGGAGCGGCAGGCCACAATCCCTTCTCCATTCTTCTCTCAGGATTTTTGGGCATGCACACACACGCGCCCAGCATGAGGTTTAAGCCACCTGGTCCAAGGCTTGAACCAAGGTCGACTTCATGAGAGTCCAGCGATGTAACCATTATGCCATATGTTCATCCCAGAGTTTTGCACAGTCAGGTGCTTACTCTCAGTGAGTTTTCCATTAGCTATAAATTGTCAGGGGCTTTTTCTTTTACTGCCCATGCTTGCCACAGAGAGAGAGAAAGCACCTCCCAGTGGGGTGTGGTCGTGCTACAATCATTTTTGCTCCATTTCTCTATCCCGCTAGGATTTGGAGCATACACACACACAGATACACACACACACACACACACACACACATACACACACACACACACACATACACACAGTGTATTCAATCTGCTGGGCCGGGATTTGAACTGTGGTTGGCCATGTGAGATGTACCTTTCTATGCATAGTATTTAAGTACTGCAGTATAGCGAGGCACTTTTCCATTTTTCTTTTTTAAAAGAAAGTTATTATTTACTCCATGAATGAGAGAATCAGAGCTACAAGAACTCCAAAAGGGCCTTTTGATGCCGGTATGCATAGGGAGGTCTCCAGGCTTGAACCCACAACCCATCCTATCTGCTTCACAGGGCATTGCTATTTACTGCTGAATCATCAGCTGGCCCCTGTCAGATAGTTTTAACCCTCCAGCTACAGGTGGCTACACAGCTGAGTCCATTGAGATGATGAGAGGAGACATGGGCATAACCAGAGTAGCATGCTCAACGGGGAGGGTAAAAATCATTTGGAAACTGAGTCATAAACCCCACAAGTGACATTGTCAAAATGGAATTGTTGAATGAGTCCCATCAAAGTATTTTGTTTTTCTTTACTCTGTGTGTGTGTGTGTGTGTGTGTGTGTGTGTGTGTGTGTGTGTGTGTGTGTTTTAACTTGCTACAGGGTGCGTGTGCCCCAAAGAGAGAGAGAGAGAGGGTAAATCCCCCCAGGGGGATGGACATACCATATTTCCCTCTTTCCAATTTTCCTCTCGAGATTTTGAGTATACATGCATATACACCTGGTGCATTTCTTAAGCCAGCAGATCCAGGACTCAGCCACACACGTGGGACCCAACCACCCTAACCACCTCACCACTGGCTGGCCCTGTATTTCTACCTTGATATCAAATTTTATCTTTGTGTGGGACCAACAGTTAGCGTAATGGTTATGTCGCTGGACTCCCACACAATCGACCGCGGTTCGAGTCCTGGACCTGGTGGCTTAGACTCACACCGGGCGCATGTGCGTGCGTGCCCAAGATCCCGAGAGGAGAATGGAGGAGAAGGGATTGTGGTGTGGCCGTCCCCCCTAGGGGGTGATTTCCTGCTTTCTGTCTTTCTGTCTCTCTCTGTCTGTCTGGTGAGCGCACGCACCCTATAGCAAAGACCTCTCCAAAAAAAAAAAAAATTATCTTTGTGTGTATGTGTGTGTCATAGAACAAGTGGAACTGTGTGTGTGTCATAGAACAAATGGAACTATTACCTCCAAGTGTTCAACTAGGGGTTGGATGGGGGCACAGCAGGAAAACACAATGACGAGGCTGACCACAGAAGTTCTAGGTTTCAATCCAGCAACCTCCCTGAGTAGACAGGCACATGTGTGCCCTTACAGGGGGCTGACTGAGCCCGGAGGTATACCATGGTGTTAAGACTCCTTGGAAGTGCCATTTATCTCTCTCTCTCCTCTCTCTTCTTTTTTTTCTTTTTTTTTTTAGAGAGAGATTTTTGCTATAGGGTATGTGTGCTCTGTGCCAGAGAGACAGAGACACAGAAAGTGAGAAATCAGAATCACCCTCCAGGGGTGATTGCCACACTGCAATCCCTGCTCCATTGTCCTCTTAGGATTTGGGGCATACATGCACATGCACCTGCTTGGTCTGGGACTCGAACCATGGTTGACTATGTGGGAGTCCAGCAACATAACCATTATGCCATCTGCTGGTCCCCCTCCTGTCTCTCTTGCTCACAGAAGAGATAAATTAAAATAAACTTTTAAAAACTGTATTCAAATGGCCAATTTCAGGTACTTTTCATAGTTCTAGCGTGTTTACGACAATTAAAAATAACTTCCCCACCAGGAAGTGAGTGGAGGCACATCTAATTTCCCTTCCTTTCCCTCTGCCCACACCAGTGCAGTGATTAGGAGTAGAGATCAGATCGTGCATCACTAATCAATAAGCAGAGAGGCCTGTGTACATGATTATGCAATGCTTCAGAACACAAAGCCAGTTTTAATTACTTCATCTAAAACGGAAAGTAAAATGCTACCTGCTTCCTGTGTATTCCACGGGAAGTTTTCAGTGCAGTCAGTTACTCGGAAGAAAGGTCTCAGGATCTGTTACAAATATTGGTTTTTAATTACAATTAGTCTTTGGCCTCCTGGAATCAGGAAAATTAATCAAATGTGGACATAAACCAAAGACTTTGAGCTCGATTATAATCCCTGTTACAAAGTTGGCATGGTTTGTTTGTTCATTTGCTTCCTTCTCAAGCTTTTGGCAAAAGTAACCAAATTAACACAGTTAAGGCACCCGCTGAGACCTGACAGCAGGTGAAGACGTTGTTGAAGTAGAGACAGAGGCAACCTGGAGAAGACGCATCTCACCAGCTGTAGGCCCATCTCCTCCCTGCCCTCCATTCATGTGTAAAGGCCCAGCAGCCCCATGTCCCTCAGACACTTTCTCCAACACTGCTCTGCCTGAGCCATTTCTAAAGGCAGTCTCCATGCCTTAGAAACGGACACTCAAGACTTCTTTCCAAAGAAAAATAGTGAAAGGAAACAGATTCTGGCTATCTTCAGGAGGAAAGAAAGAAAGCCCTATTCAAAGGAAGTAGATTAGCTGGACTTCAAAGTGTCATGTGCAAAAATTTGTTAGGAAGTACAAGTACATGGATTTTTTTTTTTAGAGGTTTTTGCTATAGGGCGCGTGCACTCGCCAGACAGAGAGGGCGTGTGAGCTCGCCAGACAGACAGAGACGGAAAAAGAGATAGAAAGCGAGAAATTCCCCCCCCCCAGGAGGGATGGCCACGTCGCAATCTCCTCTCCTCCATTCTCCTCTCGGGATCCTGGGCATGCACACACACGCGCCTGGCGTGAGTTTAAGCCAACGGGTCCAGGACACAAACCATGGTCGACCACGTGGGAGTCCAGCAACATAGCCATTACGCTAACTGCTAGTCCCATGGATATTTTTTAAGAAATCAATTTTCTAATCTTCAACTTCCACAAGAACTAAAACTGAGAATGTATCTTTGCTTGCAGTCGTTCTCCCAAACTTAAAAAAAAGGGGAAGGTAGATCCTTTAGCCATCCCAAAAAAGTTTATTATATTGTAAAACAAAAGATCCAAACTATTTTAGTTCCCAGAAAATGTTCTGTAAAGATTAAACAAAAGCATCCTGCCTTTTTATGACCTAATAATATTTCTGTTAAAAGAAAAACTTAAGGGACCAGCAGGTGGCATGGTAATTAAGCCACTGGACTCCCACGTGGCTGACCGCTGGTGAGCACACTTGTCCTATAGGAAATTTATTTATTTTCTTTCTTTTTTAAATTATTTATTTATTTTACATACTTTCACTGGACATCACCACAGCATACAAAATGCAATTTCCTAGCCAGAGTACACTGTAGAGTGGCTTAAACATTTAAACATACATGTTACTGTCAACAAATAATTTTCTATTTCTTGTTTCTTGTTTTATATATATATGTGTGTGTGTGTGTGTGTGTGTGTGTGTGTGTATAATCTCTTAAATCACTAGATATCAGCTCTCCCTATAGGAAATTTAAAATAAAAATAATAATAATAATAATAACAACAACAATTGCTAAGTCATGGAAACAACCCAAATGCCCACAAACAGATGAATGGATAGAAAAACTGTGGTACATATGCTCTATGGAATACTATTCAGCCATAAAAAAAACAACAAAACCCTGGCTTTTGACAAGAAATGGATGAATAAAGAAGATTTACTGCTGAGTGAAGCAAGCTAGGCTATGAAGGAGAGGCATTGTATATCCCCACTTAATATATACCGAATGTCCGCACTCTATGCCTGAAACTAATTGACTGAAGGGTATAGAAACACAGTATATAGATGTAAATACCAGATATAGTGTGTGTGAAAGAGGAGGGTCTGAGGAATGACATTTAGAAGAAACATAGGGAGCCAAAGCATTAATGGCACAAAGAAATGTGGAATTATCTGTTGAAGATATTTTATAGTTTTATCAACTGCACTAGGGAGAAATGTTCACCTGTTGAAATATCCATTTTGTAAGTCAAATAATAATGTGATTGAATGTATAAAATAAAATGAAATTTAAATAAATAAATAAAATAACAATATACAAAACAAAATAATTCTTCAAGGAAAAAGAAAATAAAAACTTCAGACAATTTAATTTAGCAGAGTTTAATTGAGCAAAAAAATATTCAAATTGGGAAGCCCCCAGAATGACTTCAAAGGAACTCTGATAGCCACAGGTGGGGTGACATTAATGTGAAAGAAAGGGAAAGCTAAGTACAAAAACTGGAAATGAGGGAGTGAAGTAGAGAAATCATTGGATTAATTACAACTTGATGTTTGTCTGCGGGCTGTCTTTGATTGACTGAAGAGTGGCTACTGTCATTGGTTGTAACTTAGCAAATGACTAAGGGAGCAGACTTCCAAATGAGATTGTGATTTGCTTACAGGAACTCAAGCAGGAATACAGAGGCCTTCTCAGGCCAATATAGTTTAACACTGTTAAAATGGCATAGCAGTTAGGTGCTGCTTGGAGAAAGCCAGATCTCACATGGCCAACCAGGGTTCAAGTCTCAGCACCTTCAGCTGGAAAAACATCATGTGTGCTGATGATCTAAGGGGATGGGGAATTGGAGGAAAAAGGTTTGTGGCATTACCAGCCCACTGAGGCTCCCTTTTTTTCCCTCTCAGGTGCATGTGCACCCCCCAAAAGGAGTGCAACTTGACTCATTTTGGGGTGTTCTGAAATTAGAAAAAATAAAGCAATAGATGTTAAATGGTGCAGGTTCTTTTATGTGCAAATTTTAGTGCATTTGTTAAATTTTTCAAGATGTGTTTGAAAACCCAGAGAGATTGCCAGCAGATGACACAGAGGCATTGAATTCCACATGGCCAACTCCACAGTTCAAGTCCTGGATCTGGTGGCTTGAAAATCACACCAGGCACATCTGTATGCATGCCCAAAATTCAGAGAGGGGACTAGAGAGGGGACTAGAGGAATAGGGATCACAGTATGGCCCTCTCTCCAGGGGGTGATTTCTCTCTTTCTCTCTCTCTCTCTCTCTCTCTCTCTCTCTCTCTCTCTCTCTCTCTCTTTCTCTCTCTCTCATGAGCACATGAGCCCTATAGCAAAAATCTTTAAAAAAATAAAAAATAAAAGTCCAGAGAGAAAATTTTTACAAAACTTCTTTCAGATTCAGAGTGTGTTATTCAATAAGGTAAAGCACACTTATTAAACTGTCATAAAATATTCATTCCAATTTGGACTCATTCACAGTGACTTGGAAGGAACTCTCTTCAGCAGGCCTGCATCAGGTGAAATGATCTCCAACCATTTTTATTCTCTGTGTCACTGCATTCAAGAATCCTATTCCAAAGACAAAGATTCTGGTTGGCTTATTTGGATCATGTGCCAATCATTAGTCAAGGGAGGATATGCTACATTGATTGATAGGCCTGCCAGCATTCTATCAGGTGGAAAAGAGATCTAGTAAAATTGGGGCATAGTTAGAGAAGGGAGAAGTAGATGATGGACAGGCATAAGTCACGATGTCCTACCACAAGAGATCATCAAGAACTCAAGTTACTAAGCTTCCTGGGATTCATAACAGGATGAAGAAAGTAGAAATTCACAGCTCAAGTCATGAAATAAGATAAAGCCTGCCCCTTGACCTACTGGTTAAGTGAGCCATATGCCACATGGCCCCAATGGCTTGAAAAACATACCACACGCATATGGGCATACCCCAGATCCTGAAGGAATGGAGAAACGGAGAAGGGCATATGGTGTGACCTCTGGGACAGACATGCCTTCTACCTCTCCCTCTCTCTTTGTCTTTCTCTAGCAAGCACATGTGCTCTCTGGAAATTTAAAAAGAAGAAGAGGAAACGGGAGAAGAAGAAACAGTCACTGAACATTAGGGTGAAGGAATAAACACACACATAAAGCCCCTTTATTATTTGCATTTGAACCACAAAGCAAAATCTATTCATAAGCACTTCCCTAAAACTACAAAGAAGGGCTCCCCTTAAAAGTTTTCAGGAAAGGACCAGCAGTTAGTGTAATGGCTATGTTACTGGACTCCCATGTAGTCAACTCTGGTTTGAGTCCCAGACCCGGTGGCTTAAACTCACGCCGAGCACATGTGCATGCATGCCCAAGATCCCAAGAGGAGAAAGGAAGAGAAGGGATTGCGGCATGGCCATCCCCCCTGGGGAGGTGATTTCTCGCTTTCTGTC
The DNA here is from genome assembly GCF_000334495.1 of Tupaia belangeri chinensis. Classification (NCBI taxonomy): domain Eukaryota; kingdom Metazoa; phylum Chordata; class Mammalia; order Scandentia; family Tupaiidae; genus Tupaia; species Tupaia belangeri. The sequence goes on from NW_006159692.1 coordinate 6,088,992, forward strand.
TCTCTGTCCCTCTCTGTCTTCCTGGCGAATGCACATGCTCTATAGCAAAAACCTCTCCAAAAAAAGAAAGAAAAAAAAAAGTTTTCAGAGAATACAAACAGTAAATAGAAATTAGTTTTAAAGGAGCCCTTTTATACAGTGTGTGAAATATCAGTGTGAAATATCATTGAGGGACCAGCAGATGGTATGGTGGTTAAGGCTCAAGACTCCCACATGGACAATCACAGCTTGAGTCCCATATGCGGAGGCTTGAAAAATCACACTGGATACATGTGTTTACTTGCCCAAAATCCCAGGAGGAGAATGGAGGGAAAGGAATTACAGAGTGTCCATGCCCCCTGTGGGGTGATTTCTCATTTTCCCTCCTTCTGTCTCTCTGGCCAGCAAACGTGCCCTATGACAAAAAGAAAAGAAGAAGAAAAAACATGTATGTGTGTGTGTGTGTATCAATATTGTCTATAATTCATATGTGACATTTTGTAGTTTGATCCACTGACTCTGACTTTTGGAAGAGTCGTTGACCATGGTTTAATTAATAATTTCCTGCTGGGGACTAGCAGGTGGCGGTTTAGGTGCTAGACACTCCCATATGGCTGACCACAGTTCAAGTCCCGGACGTGGCAGCTTGCTTTCTCAACTTTCCCTCTTTCTCTCTCTGCATCTCTCTCTGGTCAAGCTTAAAAAAAAAAAAAAAGAAAAAGAAAGAAAGTAAGAAAGAAAGAAAGAAAGAGAGAGAGAGAGAGAGAGAAAGAAAGAAAGAAAGAAAGAAAGAAAGAAAGAAAGAAAGAAAGAAAGAAAGAAAGAAAGAAAGAAAAAAGAAAAAAAATACTTTCAAGACACCCTAATAAGTCAGACTGCCCCAAAAATCAAACTAGGTGAACCTGTACCTGCATAAGAAGATAACAGACACAACTTGATTTTACTGAAATAGATTCATACCCTGTTCCCCACCCTCACCAACACCACCAAGTCCAACAGTGCCCTAATTTGCAAAGTAAGTCTTAATGGACATTCCCCCAGTGTTAGTTCTTTAGTATAACCGCTGAAACTGGGATGGGAGATTTATTGTTCCCCAGTTGATGTGTTAAAGCACATTGCTGGAACATAGCCAGGACATGACCAGGACAACAGGGGACATAATGAAATCCCCAGCAGAGTCTCATGTGTTAGAAAACAGAGCCACTTGGGTGGTCATTCTTCTTCTGTGGCCACCCAGGCTCTTCCACCTCTGGGGATTTCCTGGGAGCCATTTGTGTGTTACTTCCCCCTGGCTGCTGCCTCTTCATGGGTTAAGCATGTGGTTCTCTTACAGGAGGAAGGGCGGTATGAAGGCCCCACCTTGGCTCACGCCGTGGAGTTGTTTGGTGGCAGACGATGGAGCACCCGCAACCCCAGCCCTGGGACCTCAGCAAAGAGTGCCGAGAAGCCCAACATGCAGAGAAACAACACCCTGGGCATAAGCACTGCCAAGAAAAAGAAGAAAATCCTCATGAGGGTAGAGTTGGCTTGTTTATTAAGCACTAACCCTGTCTTCCAAGACTGTTGTACTGTCTGCTGCACCACACACCAGCTTGGGTCACCTGGGCTGGGGACAAGATGAGGTGTGAGACAGTCAATGCAAGGACTTACCATGCACTTTTTGGGTGCCAGGGCCAGGAATCAAGTCAATGCCAGGGGGAAAGACAGGAGCCCTCGACAGACACAAGTATACAGTGCAGTCTAAATAAGAGTCATCTGCACGGTTTACAGAGGCAGAGAGGAGAATACAAGCAGGGAAGTTTTTACAGAGCAGTTGGCACATGGGTCTCAAAGAATCTATAGGTGTTTACCAGGTAGATGACACAGGAGAAAGCATCCCTACGGAGGAGACAGTAGGGAAGCACACACAGTTCTGGGCGGCTGGAGCATGAGCTCCGTAGTGGGCGAGGAAGGGCTGAAGAACAGGAAGCACATTAGGAAAGTCGCAGGGTGGTCACCAAAAGCCTACTTGTATAACACAGCTTAAAAATACTAGCACCTTTGGGCCAGCCTGTGGAGTGATGGTTAAGGTAGCTGGATCCCACATGACTGACTGCATGCTTTGAGTACCAGACCTAGCAACTTGAAAAATACACGAGGCACATGTGCATCCGTGCCCAAAATCCCAAAAGGAGGGAGAGATGGAGAAGAAGGGTTTGTAACATGACCATCCTCCAAGAGAGAAGACTTCTCACTTTCTCCCCCTCTCTCTGTGGAGCACACACACCCTCTAGCAAATTAAATACAGTGAGAGAGAGTGGCCAAACGTCAATGACCAAAACTCAAAGCACCAAGCTCATTAGCTCACTAGACAGTATTTCATTTTTTAAAAAATTGAAGAAAAGAATGTATATTAGCACTGTACATGAGGGACTTCAACAAATTCATTGAAAAATACAATTTTATTTTTATTTTTCAAGTTCATTTTGCTGTAAAACATTTTTGAAATCCCTACATAGTTTTTCATAACTCATTTCCCGAAATGCATGAAGCCCCTCATAATTAAAGATTGCATTAAATAATATACATTATCATTGTAACATGATAGTATTACTTCATAGCTACTTAGAAGAAATCCCAGCTTTTGCATGTGAGATGCTATTGATGTTAAAGTTGAACTTTACCTCACAATTCTTTTTTTTTCAGTTTCTCTTATACATTCAATGACCATACATCACGTAGCTCGTAAAGTGAATTCTTCCAACATGAATACACTTCACACCAGCCCCCTGAGGAGACATATTATCATCAACAGACAATAGTCCATTTCTGTGTCCCATAAATGTCTTGCTTCTCTACTTTTCTCCTTAGTATCTTTCCCCACACTCCCCCTTCTTCCACACCTCCTCCCACACTGAATCCTGTATCTGTCACCATTTTCCATGCTTCTCTATCCTCTCATCTTTCCGTTTCCACCATAGATAGAGTGTGGACAGTCACAATTCTGGTTCTGCACAGAGACCCCAGAGGCTGCATGTCTTGTTTTCTCTGCCTCGCTCCCCTATGGAGCACTTTCAAGTGGAGAACAGAGATCGAAAGGAGAGAATGCTTGGTCAGCCTTCACACAGGTCTTCACTGGTTTCAACAGGGGGAGGCAGTACTCAAAGTGGGTAGGTCCGAAAATAGAGGCCTGCCTGAACTGAAGCAGTGATGGGAGAGGAATGGACTGGGAGCCATGGTGAGTTTTATGTTCCCAGGGTGAGAGTGGAGAGGCGACTGACGACGAGATGGCCACCCGAAAGGCCAAAATGTACAAAGAGTGTCGAAGCCGGAGCGGTTCTGACCCTCAAGATGTTAATGAACAAGAAGAAGCAGGTAATGCAGCACGTTCCCTTCTGAGATTCTTGCTTTTCAACTTTATGGGATAAAAATGTACATTTGGTTTTCAATTGTGTTTTAAGTATCATGGGTGTTTTTTAAATGATCTTGTTAAACTTCCTTACCTCTGTTTTAACCAGATGGTAAAATTGGAGAGGTACTTCTGCAAGCGCTGTGTGCCTGGAAGAAAATTCTTATTTGTTCATTGTCATTAGTGACAGGGAATATGGGATATAACAAGGAGCAGTTTGATGGATTAGACCAATAATTCCCAACCCTGGCCTGATATTAGGGCTTTCAAAGAAATACCTGGATACCCTGGCCACATCCAAGACCAACTGATCAGCTGCTCTCCAGCTCGGACCTTCCATCTATGTGTTTTTAAGGTCCTGAGCTGATTCTAATGTTGGCTGGTTGCCAATCCACCAGATTAGCTCTTTCATCAAAATATTTCCATGCTTCTTATAGAGATATTGTCTGCATAGACTGACGTGCTCAGACATCCAGAAGCATCTTTGGTTTGCATTTGATTTCTGAGAGAATCATTGTGTCTTTTCTGTCTTTTGTCCTCACAGATGCCATCGCTAGCCCTCCAAACCCTCTCCCTTCCAGAAGAGCCCACTCTTTGACCACGGCTGGGTCCCCCAGCTTGGCTGCTGGAACGTCATCTCCCATCAGGCCAGTGTCCTCCCCTGTGCTGTCTTCTTCAAACAAGAGCCCGTCCAGGTGGGGCCTTAACATGATGAAACACAAGGACCCTTCCCATCTCCCAGTGGTGTGGAAGGCCATATTCTCATTGTTGTCTATGGAAAGACTGCCTCTAATTGTGACTTACAGCTAGATTAAAATGAAACAAAACAAATTTTTAATGATCCCAATTTTCCTGATTCTGTACTCCTACTCTCTCATATTAGTGTATTTGGTCCCAATTATTTGAGAGGCAAACCCTTCAAAGGTCAGTAGCAGTAACAGAACCCAAGCTGTGACTCCAGCTCTGTACTCTCAAATATAGTAGCCACTAACCATATGTGAGTATTTCATTCAAATTTAAATGAATCAAAATTAGGGAGCTAGAGGTTAAGGCAGCTGAATCACATATGACCTTGAGTCCTTGAGAATCATGTTGGGTGCATGTGAGTGTGTGCCCAAAATCCTGAAATCCCAGTGGTGTGGAAGGCCATATTCTCATTGTTGTCTATGGAAAGACTGCCTCTAATTGTGACTTACAGCTAGATTAAAATGAAACAAAACAAATTTTTAATGATCCCAATTTTCCTGATTCTGTACTCCTACTCTCTCATATTAGTGTATTTGGTCCCAATTATTTGAGAGGCAAACCCTTCAAAGGTCAGTAGCAGTAACAGAACCCAAGCTGTGACTCCAGCTCTGTACTCTCAAATATAGTAGCCACTAACCATATGTGAGTATTTCATTCAAATTTAAATGAATCAAAATTAGGGAGCTAGAGGTTAAGGCAGCTGAATCACATATGACCTTGAGTCCTTGAGAATCATGTTGGGTGCATGTGAGTGTGTGCCCAAAATCCTGAAAGGATGGAGAAAGGGAGGAGAAGGGATTGCAAACTTTATAGGGGTTGCTTTCCCTCTCTCTTTCTCTCTCTTCCCCTCCAGAAAGTACACAACCACATAGCAAATTTTTAAAAAAAGGGGGGGGGACTAGAAAGCAGTACAGTGTTAAGATGCCACATTCTGCAAGGCTGACCCATGTGGGAAGGTCTCAGGTTCGAGTCCAGAGACCTCTCTGAGTAGGCTGACCACTCATGTGCCCATGATCCAGGACTGACTGTGGCTGGAGATGGATTGCAACATCAGAACCCTGTTGGGGGTGCTGCCTCTCTTTCTCTCTTGCTCTCTCAGGAGAAATAAATAAATAACTTTTTAAAGTAAAATATTTCAAATTTAGTTCTTTGAACACAGTAGCCACAGCTCAGGAGCTCTGTAGCCACGAGTGGCTAATGGTTACTATACTGAACAGTGCAGATAGAGGACGTGTTTATCACTGCAGAAGGTCCATGGGGATAGCACCACTCTAAATGATGAATAAATTAACTTGTAGTGTAAGCTACTTGACCCTTTAGTCAAATATACTTAAAGATTCTCTAATATATAAGTTATATATGTCTGCAGAAATGGATGCAAGTATTGTAGCAACTTGGATACGTTTAGATATTCTACAGATGGTTTTATAGTACATTATTTTATAAAGTCTATGTAAATTACAAATTTGAAACAATATCAACCACTTCAGAAAAAGAATTAACAGTAAAGTGAAAGCCTTCCAAAGGGAATCAGAATGTTCCTCCATCTCCACACTAAAGTTTAGGAAATACAAAGGTTCTAGAGGCCAGCAGGTGGCATGGTGTTTAAGGCAGCTGGATCCCACATGGCCAGATCTGCAGTTCAAGTCCCAAACCCAGCGACTTGAAAACCATGCCAGGCACATGTGCATGAGTCCCCAAAATCCAAGAAGAGAATAGCAGAGAGGGATTACAGTGTGTCTGTCCCCCCAGGGGGTGATTTCTCACTTTCTCTCTCTGTCTCTCTCCAGTGAGTGACTCACCCTATTGAAAAAATCTAAAACGAAAGAAAAGGGAAGAACACTTTATCAAACAGAGTAGGAGGAAGACATGGGTCTGAGCAGATGTTGGTTTTAGAAATGTTCATTTCATAGACACACACATTCTCCCTCTTGCTCTCTCTCAAAGACACTCACAATTTTTTTTTATTGCCAGAGGCCACATGCTTTCACCAGAGAGAGAGAGAGAGAGAGAAAGCATCCCTCAGCAGAGTGTGGTCCCACCACAATTCCCTCTCCTCCACTTCTCCATCCCGTCAGGATTCAAGGCACACGTGCACAGGCACCTGGCATGTTTTCCAAGCTGCCAGAGCCAGGACTTGAACTCCAGTTGGTCATGTAGGTTCTGCCTCCCATGCACAAGTCTTAACTGTTGTACTATGGGGCCAAACTTGAAGCTTGCTATTGATAATACTCCTATCAGTACAATAAATTATCTTTGAAAAGGAAAAATTCTTCCACAATGTAAGTAATGAACTTATATGCTTTATACATTCAGATTCTTGAATTGATGACAGTGGATCAAAGCTATACAGGAATTCTTTGTACCACTTCTGCAACTTGTCTAAAAGTTTAGATTTATAACAAAACTAAAGTTATAAAAATTAGAATTCATTACATTATAGGGACCAGCAGATGGTGTAATGGTTACATTGCTGGACTCCCACGTAGTCGATTGTGGTTCGAGTCCTGGACCCAGTGGCTTAAAACTAACTCCAGGTGCATGTGCATGCGTGCCCAAAATCCCAAGAGGAGAATGGAGGAGAAGGTATTGCACTGTGGCCATCACTCTGGGGGACAATTTCTCGCTGTCTTCTCTCTATATCTCTGTTGAGTGCACATGCCCTATAGCAAAAATAAAAAAGAAAAGAATGTATTACATTGTATTTTCAGCCTATGCACTATGCCAAGTAAATAAAATAGCCAAATAATTTGGGCTAAGTGCTGCTTTCCTTTATTTCAGTCACTCATGAACAGGCAAAGGAAGGACAGGGTAAGAGAGAAAAATCCTTTAAAAGAGAAAGAACATGCCCAGTGCAAGATCAGGGGGCTGCCCATAGGAACACAGTGTTCAGTGCCTGCCTAGGGATTCCAAAACAGAAGGCAGGACTCCGCAAGAGATGGAACACCAGCCCAAATGTGGTTGAAGGAGAAAGCAAACCTGAGCCCTAA
>NW_006159692.1:6096107-6099340 GCF_000334495.1 Tupaia belangeri chinensis
CAGACAGCATCGCCTGGAGTCAGAGGGAGGTGGTTCCCTATAGACAGCAGCTGGACCAGCAGCAAGAAGGAAGAAAGACAGGGAACTTACTTGTTTAAATGCAGATGGTGAAGCTACCTTTATCCTCTTCCTGAGCCTTCGCCCTGTGTTTCCCACACTGCTTAGGGGATCAACAACGCAATGGTCGTCAGAAAAGACATGGTGCATTTTTCATAGAAAAATGATGTCATGACTTTCCCGACAACCTATTAGAACCTCTCCCTACGTCGTGCTATAAACCTGTCGGCTGTGCTATAAGCTTGTTCTTCCAGTGATGAGGTGACCTTCAGATGTCAACACAAAATAATTTTCCTTGCACAAACATTGCTAGCAGAGCTGAGAGTCAGCGGTCTATTCATTGTTATAATGAGGAAATACAGAGGTTCCCTGTACTTCCTTGATTGTTTGGAAATATTCTTTTTGACAACAGTGAAAGATTCTATTCATTGATGTGGCTAAAAACCATAGTCAAGACATTTCTCATGCTATTCTGCCAGGGAACCAATATAGAAAATTTTCAAATGTCGTGAAACAGAGAAACCAAATTTTTGACCAAGTTGACTGATATTTCTATATCAAATAGATACGACTTTGGCTGGTGCAAATATAATTCTAGGCAGAATTGGCTTCTTTCCATTCGGAATATGTTTTCTGACTCACATTTTCCATTAATATTAAAAGTTCTTCCCTGTTTTTAATCTAAGAACTGGCTAAGAAAGGAAGAGACATAGATGCACTCAAAACTTTTTTTCTTAGATGTTTTTCTATAATTTGAACATAGCAAAGAACACGTATTATTTCCCACAGATTACGATTGAGTAATTTGGGGCTCTTTTCTTAAATGACTTTTATTCCAAAACACTGAATTTAGGAGGTTCCCCCTCACGCACTGATCTATCATTTTAGAACTGTTTTCATTAGCAGAGGAATATTAACCTCAACCTTGTGCCCTTATGAAGTAGGCTGGAAATATGGTGTGTGTTATTTCTCTGACACAATATAGATTCACTTTGAGAGAAGTCACCAATCTAATATATACTTCCAAAAAGAAAAAGAGAAAAACAAGTAGAGCAGATATCGAAAGTGCACAACATGACGCAGTGTTCTTTGTTGGGATGGTGTGTTTATATCCTCGGTTTGATGATCACATCTGCGTGTTTCGAAAAACCATGCTGCACCCCACGAGGCTGTACAATGAGCTATAGCTCAGAAATTATAATGAGAAAAGCGGAAAGAGGGTACATACAGGAAAACTACTTCAGCCTTAAATGACTTGCAGTCTACTTTTTGGCTCATACAAGAGGACTTCAAAAAGTTCGTGGAAAACTGGAATTACAGTATGCATTCCTTTGGATGTAAAGATGTTTTGAAATCCATGAACAGTTTTTTCACAGCACTCATTTTCATGAATTTTTGAAGACCCCTCAGATGGCCAATCAGAGAACGCCCATTGGGGCAGGAGGACAGGAGGGGCCCACAATTTTGCCCATGGAGGCTCTGTCTTTTTGCAGTGCTTGGAGCAGCAGCAGCTGGCACGGGCGGATCAAAGGAGGAATGAAGGGATTCCAGAGCTTCATGGTCTCAGACAGTAACATGAGCTTCGTTGAGTTCGTCGAGCTGTTCAAATCATTCAGGTACAGCATATGCTTCCTTCCTGCCGTTCCTCAGGCCGCATCTTCGTAACAGTGCTGAATGTGAGGCGTTTGCCATTTCTCCTCAGCGTCAGGAGCCGCAAGGACCTGAAGGATCTCTTTGACATCTACGCGGTACCCTGCAACCGATCTGGCTCCGAGTCTACCCCACTCTACACCAATCTGACAATTGACGAAAACACCAGTGATCTTCAGCCTGACCTCGGTTTGTATGACATTTTATGATTTCCCTTTGAGACCCTTCCATCTAAAACTGAAGGCCAGCAATCCAGTCAGTCACACCCACTCTCAGTTGTCCCGTAGGGCACACTGTGAAACACTTCATTATTTCCTGGTGTCATGGCAGCAGGTGCTCTTGCCATGTTGGGGCAAGGAAATTCATCGCTGTGTGGTTCTACCCTTGCGTTCCAGGATTTTTAAGTAACAGTGACTTCCAGTCATTCAGAAAAACTTTTCCTGACTATTCCCAACTATAGGTATATGATGTGTCACATCTGAGTTTCTTCCCAGGGCAGAGCTTAGACAAGGAGAGTCTCTACTGACCTCCACAGAGTTCTCCTGTTGAGTATCTGGGACATTTTCCTTGCTGTGTGAACCAGAATGTCTCATTCTTTTCTCCCCTCCCTCCAGCCCCGTTGCCATCACCACCACCACCACCCATTCATTTTAAGCCTATTATTGTTCTTCACCAGTCTTGCTGGAAAATATAAGCACAAAAAAGCAAAACCAAGAAACTTTCCTCTTTCATGCAGTTGCTTTGTAATTATTTATAAGCTTAGGTTGTTCTTAAGCTAAGAAATTAACTGCTGTTCAACTTTACACATATAATGTGCATAACTATGGACTAGCCAGATAGTTACACTTTTTTTTTTTTTTAAGACTTGCTACCTGGTAAGCTGAGGTTTCATAGGAGGCCCGGGTTCAATTCCCTGGCCACCATAAAATTGGGGCGCAGTGGTACAGTGGTGAACTCCTATAGTCCCAGCTACTAAAGACCTGAGGCAGGGGGATCACAAAACAGCAAGAACCTGTCTAAAACACCACACATACACACACACACACACACACACACACACACACACACACACAAAACTTTTTTTTTTTAATTTGCCAGAAGGCACATGTACTTGTAGGAGGAGACAATGAAAGAGAGGGAAAGTAAGAAAACACCCCTCATGTGACATGGTCATGCAGCAATCCCTTCTCCACTTCTCTCTCCTTTCAGGATTCTGGATATGCATGCACACACACCCAGGTCAGGAACATGAACCGTAGGGCTGACAATGTGGGATCTACCCACCTTAACCACCAAGCCCCAGAGCAATTTTGAATTACAGAACAATAAACGGAAAGCTCAGAGTTCTCAAAATATCTTCCCCCTGCAACACACACACAAACTTTCTACTATTAGAAATATGATGGTACTTCAAAAAGTTCATGGGAAAATGAAATTGAAGTATGAATTTATTTTAACGCAAAAAAAAAAACCACATTAAAATCCAGGCATAATTTTTTGAGAGGTTTTTGCCTTAGGGAATCTGC
>NW_006159692.1:6099351-6107029 GCF_000334495.1 Tupaia belangeri chinensis
GGGAAAGAGAGAGGGAGAGATAATGAGAGGGAAAGTGAGAAATCACCCCCCAGGGGGGGTGGCCATGCCACAGTCCTCCCTCTTCCATTCTCCTCCTGGAATCTTGGGCACGTACGCACATGTGCCCAACAGGAGTTTCAAGATACCAGGCTCGAGACTTGAACTATGGTCAGCATAGAGAAGTTCATCAACATAACTGCTCTGCCATCTGCTGGCCCCCAGGCATAATGTTTTTATAATGCATATTTTCTATGAACTTTTTAAAGGCCCCTCATTTCTTAGTACATTTTTTACGATGAGTCAATATTGATATACTATTATTACCTGAAGTCTGTCATTTACAGTAGGGTTCACACTTCATGTCGTACATTCGACAGCTGTTGACCAACGTGTAAGGACACACATGTACCATAACAACATCTACACGATAGTTTCAGTGCCCCCAAAATGCCCCGTACTCCACTTTTTCATCCTTCCCCTCCTCCCTCCAAATTCCTAGCAACCACTGAAATTTTTTTTGGAGAATTATTTTATTTAACTTTATTTATTTATTCATTTATTTATTTTTAATTTGACCAGAGAGGGACAGAGAGAGAGAGAAAGTGAGAAAGCAAGCTGCCAGGTCCGGGACTTGAACCAGCCATGTAGAAGTCCAGGCCCCTTAACCACCCATGCCATCTACCGGCCCCACCACTGATGTTTTTACTGTCGCATAGTTTTGCTTTTTCCAGAATGTCACGTGTATGTACCTGGAATCACCCGGTATGCAGTCTTTTCATACTGGCTGCTTTTACTTAGCAACATACATTTCAACTTCTTCCATGTCCTTTTGCAGCTTGGTATTACAGCTTACTTCTTTTTACACTGTTTATCCAGTCACCTACTGAAAACTATCTTGGTTGCTTTCAAATTTTAGCAATTATAAATAAAGCTGCTATAAACATTTGTATGCACATTTTTGTGTGAGCGTAAGTTTTAAGTCAGTTGGGCAAAAATGTAAGAGTACAATTGCTGGATCATATGGTAAGTTTGTGTTTTAGCCCTATAAGAAAGTGCCTGACTGTCTTCCAAAGTGGCTAAAATTAGAAAGACTGACCATACCAAAGTTGGTGTGACTGTAAAGCAATTGGAACATAGATGGTGGAGGTGTAAAATGGTATGGCTGTTGGGGCAACAGGTGCTATGTGGCTGACCACTCCATTTGAGTTCTGAACCTAATGGTTTGGAAAACATGCCAGGCACATATGTGTGCATGCCCAAAATCCCAAGAAGAGAATGGAGGAGAAAGAATTACAGCACAGTCATTCCCTCTGAGACGTGATTTCTCCCTCTCTCTCTCTCTCTCCCTCTCTCTCTCTCTCGTGCACATGCGCTATAGCAAGAAAAACAAACAAAAAAATGGTACAGCCATTTTGGAAGATTCTTTGGCATTTTCTTACTATACTAAACATACTCTTTCCATATGATCCAGCAATTTCACTATGGTATTCACTCACATGAGTTGAAAATGTATGTTGATACAGAAACCTGCACACAAATGTGTATACTTACCTTCTTTTTAGTTTTAGTTTTGTTTTGTTTTTTCTTTTTTATTTCTTTTTTGCTATAGTGTGCATGTACTCACCAGAGAGAGATAGAGAGTAAGAATAAAAATGAGAAATCACCCCCTATGGGAATGGCCATGCCACAGTTCCTTGTCCTCCATTCTCCTCTCGGGATTTTGGGCACACACTCATGCACCCAGCATGATTTTCAAGCCACTGGGTCCAGGAATTGAACCATGTTCAGCCAAATGGGAGTTTAGAGCCTTAACCACCATGCCACACACTGGCCCTATAGTTACATTTTTAAAGTAAAGAAAAGATAACTTTACTATAATTTTTAATGGTATCTATTCAGTCTCTACAAACATACAAATGTAGAAATATGAAATTATTCTCGAAAACCAAAGTCCAAATTTGACTTCAAGTCCCAAATCAAATCTATAACTGTTCCCACATAGTACCAAAGCTCATAGGAATCAAGAGCTCCAATCTAGCTCTTAGTTTCTTTTATTTATTCATTGAATTATTCCTTATCCTCTCCCCACCCCCCCATCAGAAACAGGAATAAGTACCCAGTCTGATGGCTTGTTTGGACAGATTAGCAAAGAGCTTATTCAGTTTCATAAGTCTGGGGTACATCACAGTCTCCCACACACACTCGGTGACAGATCTGACCATGCCGCCCATGTACTCTGGTGGTTCTGTTTCAGACTTGTTGACCAGAAATGTCTCGGACTTGGGGTTGTTCATTAAGAGTAAACAGCAGCTCTCAGACAACCAGAGGCAGATATCAGATGCCATTGCTGCTGCAAGTATCGTGACAAATGGCACTGGAATCGAGAGCACATCTCTGGGCATATTTGGGGTTGGCATCCTCCAGCTCAATGACTTCCTAGTGAATTGCCAAGGAGAACACTGCTCTTACGACGAAATCCTCAGCATCATCCAGGTTCGTGCTCATGTTGTGTGTGCATGTGTGTGTGATGACCTTACTCTGATAATTTCCTGCCAAGTAATCACTCTTTCTTATTTTTAAAGTGTATTTACATCAAGAAAAAATATGTGTGCAGTCCCCTTCCCCCAGCCCTCCCGCGATCGGGATCTTGGGCGTATGAATACCCAATGTGTTTCCCATGGACTCAGACTCTGATCCTGCACTGGGCCATGTGGCTTCCAGTGCTGTGGTTCACTATATGATCGCCCATGCCGCCACAGCTGCACCAATATTTACTCTTTCTAGTCTTCTTTCCAAAGCCTTTGAGTTTTGGGCAGAAGTAGAGGGATTTTGGTGTTTTTGTTTGTTTGTGTTGAGATACCAAGTATGTAAGTGTTCTTATTTGACATATAATTAATATAAGCCCCAGGCCTTGACCCAGTATCTCCTATAGAGAAACACTACATACTTCCTTCTTGTTCTAGCACACGCAACAGAACTAATCTAGATCTTCAACTTCTTTTGCCATTTAACAAATATTAAGTAGCTCCTACTATGTTGGCCCAGTTCCAGGAGCTGGGACTATAGCAGTGAATAAGCAAATGCTTTGACTCTCAATACAGTTTACATCCCAGTGAGTGAGGCAGATGGCAGGCACATAAAGATATGATGTATGTAATTTTAGGTAACTCTGAGTTATGGAAAAGATGAAACAGAGTGAGGAAGGGAGTGACACAAGAGGGCTGAGGCCAGAAGCAAAGTTCAATCCAAAGAAGTGGCCTTTGGACTGAGCCCCAAATGAATAAGTCACATGAAGATCTGAGCAAAGAGCATTCCAAACAGGGAGCAGCGAGCTCAAAGGCTGAAGCAGAGCTGGCACAGGATTTATGAGTTGTTGTGATGGCTGTGTGAGCTAGGCAGAGGATGACTGACGTGCTTCCAGACTCATGCAGGGGCCAAGTCACTAGACTTTCAGGCCATCATGAGGTTGACTTTCTTTTCTTATTGTACATCCCTGTATATCTCCACAGCATACAAAATGAATCTTCCAAGCATGAATACACTGTACATCAGTCCAATCAAAGACATTATCATACACATTTTCATCAACAGATAATTTTCTATTTTTGTGTTCATTAAATGTTCTGCTTTTTTTTTGGATTTCCTTCTTCCGGCCCTCCATTGCCCACCCTTCTCCCACACTGTCTCTAGTATCCACCGTTGCTCTTCATGCTTTTAGACCTTCTAGTCTTTCCGTTTCTGCCATAGAGTGCAGACATTCTGTATATATTAAGTGGGAACATACAATGCCTCTCTTTAATAGTCTGGCTTGCTTCAAATAACAGGGTTGACTTTAGTCAATGAGAAAATAGGAAGCCATTGGAAATTTTTGGCAGGAGAGTAACATGGTTTGATTATGTTTTTAAGAGGGTGCTCTGGCCCTATTGGAGCATAAACTGTGCTAGTGAGGCAATGGAAGCAGAGAGACTGGTTGAGAGACTGTCCCTGTCATCCAGGCAAGAGATGGTGATGGGTTAGGCTGGAGCACAGCTAGAGTATAGGGGTGGTGAGATCCTTTAGTGTGGCTGCGTTGTGTGCAACAAAATGAGTAGGTTTTCAACTCTCCTTATCGCCTTACTGGGAATCAGTGGACTAGTTGCCAGCAATTGTATTTTCATCCCATTGCTGATCACTCTTGTAATGTTGTCAGATGGAGACAGTACTGAGTGCTCAGTGTGAATCATCTCTTCACCTCCCCCCAGTCCATGGTAGCTGCCAACTCCATGGTAGCTGCTGTTACTGTCCCTATTTTCACCTGGATAAACTGATACATTTTGCTTTCATGTAAATCAGCCTTATTCTTTTCTCTTGCTCCTCTTTCTCCTCTTAAATAAATATGCTTAGTATAATAAACTCACGTATAATAAATGTTTTCTTTTGGACTAAAGATGACATTTTACCACTACATTACTAAATTAGCTCAAATATTTGGTTTAGATGTTTCCTGATGAAAACAGAACCGCAAAAAAAATCTTTTAAAAATGATGGCTTTTTCCTCTCTCTCTTAGTTTCCTTTACCTAAATAACACTTTTTTTTCTATTCCTTACAGAAGTTCGAGCCTAGTATCAGCATGTGTCATCAGGGCCTAATGTCATTTGAAGGATTTGCAAGGTAACCATTGAAATCTCTTTTGCTTGTCCTTTAAGAGTTTATATTATCCCCATGTAATTTAAAGAAAATGTGTTTCACCTAGATTTCTGATGGATAAAGATAATTTTGCCTCAAAAAATGATGAGTCACAGGAGAACATTAAAGAATTACAGCTACCCCTCTCCTACTATTACATTGAATCTTCACACAACACCTACCTCACGGGCCATCAGCTTAAAGGAGAATCTTCAGTAGAACTCTACAGCCAGGTACTGGGAAGGCCACTGGAATGTGGTTTTCATTAAACTTTATTATTTATATAACCCCAAAGTCACCAAAACCTGACCCCAGACTCCTTTGAAGAGCCTGCAGAGTAAACTATTCCATGAGAAATGTGGGGGACCATGACATATGGGAAAACTGTCTGTACATACAGCAGTTATTTTCCTTACTTCTTTTTGTTTTGTTTTCACTCCTGTCTACACTTAACCTTTATTCTCGGCAAGAAAAAAAAAAGTATTTGTTTGAGACTCATAGCTTTTAGATCCTAGTCTGACCTACTCCTACTAAAATTAGATTTTCTCATGGGAAAATTATCTAATCGTTTCACTAAATGCTAAATAAATCAATATATTGTAGTGGGAAAGTATAGTAGAAAATGCAACTTTCTCCCAAGTTATTTCCAAAATATTATTTGTTTTGCTTTGCAGTTAGACAATCAATCTATCCCTATGGTAACAAACATAAGGGAAAAAATGTGCACAGAGTGTAGACACGGTCCCTGCACACTAAATTCATGGGAATGGTTTTTGAAGCTCAGTGGGTCCTCTGGACTAGAAGAAGCATGTCCTCATGCTCTGAACACGAACTTTCAGTGATCTACATGTCTGTTGTTTCTCTGATATCTACAATGTTCTCAGCTCTGCTGCCTGCTTCCTGAACTTCTAGTAGGGTTTATCAGGGAGGAGCTGGGCAAGACACAGGGAATATAAGAGTGTGATTGTGTGTGCATGGGTCCAACCTGGAAAATTATCATTGCACTGTGTATACAACTCCAGTGGAAATAAGGATCTTTTGTTCTCCAGAATAGTCCAGATAGTCCTCAAAGCATGGGGCAAATTTTTGTCCCAGAGCTTATGTAGCACAGAATGCAGATTTCTAATGCTATCTTCTAAGGGACTTTACTATGGGAAGAGGTGTCCCTTAGAGAAGAGATTTTCCTGATAGGAGTTGTGCTTAGGGACCTAGGTTTTGACGCTGAGGTGATAGGAAGGCTCCCATACTCTGCCTCACTTTAGCTGAGGTGCAAATCTTTTACATGCTCTAGACATTGGCCTCCCATTTGCATAGATAGTTCAGGTTGAAAGAAATTTTAAATCATTGTTCTATGGGACAGAAATATATGTGTGTGTAGATACTATATATATTGGATCAGAAAAGGCATGACATATTTTTTATATTCTTCTATGCAAAAATACATCATAACTTTTCTGACAACCGTACATATATATATATATATGTACGTATATGTGTTGTATATACATATATATACATGCACACACAAATACACACATACATGCGAGTATGTATACACATGTATGTAAGTGATACTTTCATATCGGTGTATACCTACATACTTTTGTGTGTGTATATTTCTCCCAGCAAAATAAGCAAGGGTCAGTGACTTAGCTTTAATTCCTACTTTATTTCCCTGTTGGACTTCAAAGTTCTTAAACTCCATACCATTGCACCCTAAGTAGAAATGATCACAACTTTTGAATAAGGTAGAAGAGTTCCTCAAATAGTTCACAGATGAGGTTAAACTTACAGGCGGACCCCTTTGTCTTCATTTGCAGTCACTCTGCCTCTCCCTCAGCCTTCTGAATGACCTCCTGACATCTCTCTGTAGAGCAGATGGGAAGTGAGAATGAGCCCTGTTCTTCTGACCTAGCATTTCCAGCTCTGCTTTTCCTTTTCAAGCCTTATGTAAAGATCTTAAGGCCACATAGACTTTGCTAAAGGCTGTTCATCTTTTCATACTGAAAAAAACATCTGATCTTATCTGTTGCCAGTTGCTAAACCTTCTTCCCAGTCTGGCAGGGTCGCCATAGAGATGAGGCAGCCTCCTATTCCAGCTGCCATGTTGCATAGCAAGCTTCAGCCCAAGGCAATATACTTCTAGATACACTAGCTGCTTAAAGAAGCTGATCACCTTGGGATTCTAGGCCACAGACTATGCTGTGAAAATATTTTTAAGAGTCATTCCACTGTCTGAGTTTTGCTACAGAAACTGTAGAGACCACTAGCCTCTAGTAATGGATTGCTGTTGGATGGAAATAGTTATGTGGTTTTTAGATCTGGGTCAATTTATCAACCCCTTGACTTGGGTTACTTTCCCATTATGTGATCATTTTTAAGGTAGTCTACAGAAAGAGAGTGTGGAGGAAGAGGTTGCTCCAAGCAGATATTAGATAGCTGCAACTCAAGCACATACACGAATCAGGAGCTCTGCTTTCAGCTTTCCATCCTGAATAGCAAATAGGAGTTATCTCATCTGAATCTTTGATAATGTTTCCTGCAGCATTTTACTGAAGAGGTCACAAGAAGAACATAACAAAGCTTAGGGGGGAAGTGTGCTATGATTGATTATTGATGTCTGCTGTGGCGAAGGAGTTTATGGATTAAATTTACCATCTCTACTCTAGACACCATTCTAGAATTAGATAGTCAAATCCTGGTAACTTCTTGTTTCTACCCTTCTTTCATGGTACCTATTCTTAGCAAAGATCTTTGCTCATAGCTGAATTTAGATCTTAAAAGAGGAGATTTTTATCCTGATTAACTTTATATATGGTTAGCCAGTTCATTAAGGACTCAGTGGACTTACTTCCTCTGGACTGTGGTATCAGCACTTTCACCTCCATCTACCCAGATAGAGCCTTTGTCTGGCTCTCTGATTTCAAGATGTCTGTTTCAGGAGACCAAAATATGTTCTTGCCATCCATGTTTGCCTTCAATCACTAGTCAGGTAACACTGGTAAACACTCT
>NW_006159692.1:6107182-6129161 GCF_000334495.1 Tupaia belangeri chinensis
CTCTTTCAACCTTAACCTGCTTACCCTTCTCCACCCCAGATTAACTGTGTCCTTTGGCCAAATTGCAATATTAAGTTTAGTTCATACACCCTTCTGCTCATCCCCAAATGTGAACATGGACTGCTATGTAGAACCATGTGCTGAATTTAGCTGAAGGCTTTATCTCCAGGTGCTCATGTAGGGTGGATTCATTCTTTATCACACAGGTCCTCTTACAAGGCTGTAGGAGTGTGGAGTTGGACTGCTGGGATGGAGATGATGGAATGCCTATCATTTATCATGGACATACACTGACCACCAAGATCCCCTTCAAGGTAATGCTTCATAACTTCCTTTAAATCAAATCACTAGACAGTATCTTCATTGGTCATTTTAATCAGTGGCTCTACCAAATTTTGCATTAGATCAAGAGCTCAGGGAAAGTAAGAAAACACCCATGCCGTAGGAGAGAGACACACCACAATCTCTTCTCCTCCATATCTCCTTTTCAGATTTTGGGCACACATGCTTATGCACATGGCATGTTTTTCAATCCAGGACTCAAAGCATGGTTGGCCATGTGCATCCACCAGCTGGTCCTACTCCATTCCCTTAGTTTGAAGATACATTTCAAAGATAAACCAACCCCCTTTGGCAGAGTCTGCTGCATGCAGCAGCTTTCTATGGCTATAAGAGCCTTGTCTCTGTCCATCCTGGACAGATATCTGGATTCTAATGAGCTATTTTGGTTCTCATAGGAAGTGGTTGAAGCCATTGATCGAAGCGCCTTCATCAACTCTGACCTCCCGATCATCATATCTATTGAGAATCACTGTTCATTGCCTCAGCAACGAAAAATGGCAGAAATCTTCAAGGTGAGTTCTCAGCTAAGAGGCAGGATGGTGTCTTGGCTCTTGTCTTGTAGTTATTGTTGAATTTTACATGGGGCGGTTGTGGACCATGCCACAGCTGGGCCTCAGCTGTGAAGCGGGTCCCACAGACCTAGGAGATGGTGCCGCTGCCTGAGCATCTGGGCTCTCTCTCCAGTGGTTCCCCTTTTCACCTGGAGGGAAGTAAGCATCATTCTCCAGTCTCCTGTTGCTTTCCAGAAAGCCATAGGGGATAGGGATAAACCATCTCCCCAACCCTTCTGGTCTGGCAAGTCAGGGATGCCAGGTTGTCACCTCTCATGTATGTGGAAGAGCTGAAAATGTCTCAAGGCAAGTCAGTCTGATCTCTTCATGGCCCACACTGCAGTACAAGGACCCAAGTGGCAAAGAGCTTAGACTTGCCAGAGCAGCTGCATTGCTCATAGTCAGCCTTTCTAGCACCGGGGAACCGTGGTGCAGTGGGTCTGGGAGCAGGAAGTCCCTCCTACTGCCCCCTCCTCTAGCGGTAGAGGTGTTCATGGGAAAGTGGCTCTCAGGGCGAGGGCAAGGCACTGATGTAGAGAAATAGCCCCAAATACTAATGACAACAAAGCTCATCAGCCTTTCATAGTACCTTGGCCTAAGCTTTGGCCTTTTCCTTCTCTTTTTAAATTAAAAAATAATTAGAACTATAAATGGCTGCATTTTCTACCCACACCCCAGTAGGTCATTCTGTGTCTGCTTCCCTCCACACACCTCGAGAGACACACATTCTGCTTTGGAGACCAATGCTCAAAACCTCTCAAAGCCGCAATCCCTTCTCCTCCATTCTCCTTTTGGCATCTTGGGTATGCATGCACACGTGCCCTGCGTGAGATTTAAGCCACTGGGTCCAGGACTCGAATCACAGTGGACTACATAGGAGTCTAGCACAGCCATTACGCCAACTTCTGCCGTTTTTCAGCTTGAGACCAATGCTCAAAACCTCTGTGAGAATGGTGTCTGTGCTTCTTTATGGTTTGCGGGGGCAAACTCTGCCCACTGTCTTTCATCTTTGTCCTCACTCCCTACTCTCTCCAAGGCTTCTGTCCTTCTGACTTCTTCTTATCATCCGACAGACCATACAAGCCACAGCCTCTAAGTGAATGCCTGTCATCATCTGTAGTACATCACACCCAACACCTTTTCCTGTAGAGTTAGAGCTGGCCCAGCTGCAGTGGCCTCACCGTCTCTTCCTGTTCTTTTAAATACCTCCTTTCCTTCCAGGAAGAAATTGTGGCAGAGGGGGAAAATGACATCCTTCCTAGTGCCTTCTCTTAGGATTTTTAAAACAATTCAACCAGGTTGAAATATCTAGTATACTTGTGAAATATAAATATATCACATGTAAGTGAAAATGTACTGATTGTGTTTTCATTACTCTTTTTAGACTGTGTTTGGAGAAAAGCTGGTGGCTAAATTCTTATTTGAGACTGATTTCTCCGATGATCCAATGCTTCCCTCACCTGACCAACTTAGGAGGAAAGTGCTTCTTAAAAACAAGAAGCTAAAAGCCCATCAGACACCAGTGGATATCTTAAAGCAAAAGGTACTCCCTCCTGTTAAATAAACTATGAATATGTTATGTGCTTGGAACAAAGAAATTAGGGATATCCTAAGTTTCTTTTATTTTGTTTGTTTTTTAGAACTATTTTTGCTATAGGGCACGTGTGTTTTCTGGAGAGACAAAGAGATAGAAAAAGAGAAATCTCCCCACCCCAGCCCCCTGCCACCAGGGGCCTACGAGCCCAGCAAATTTAGAACTCTTGCCCTAGTCCACGAATAAAAAAGTGTCAAGTTGAATTGAGCCAAGCGTCCAGTTGACTTATGGAACAGTAAATTGGGGCAGTCATGGAACCCTGTGAAAACTTGAGTCTGTGGAGTTCATAGGCAGGGCCCAAGCTGAAAACCTAAAGGCCAAGCAGAATGACAGTGGAGAAGGCCCCGGGGTAGGGGGGAGAGCAACTAGGACACAGAGCTGGCTGCTGGCTGTGGCGCTCTCAGCCGTGTGACCAAGGGACAGTCCCGCTTTCTGGGCCTTTTCTTCTTCATCTGTAAAAGGAGAATGTAGGTAATAAGTACCGGACCTACTAACATAAACGCTTAGAGAACCTCGTACAGGGTGTGTACTGGGGCCCCTGTCGGAATCGCAGACTGCTCTGGAAACCCTTCATCCTCCCGCATCTCTGTCTCCATTTCGCAGTCAACTACATAGGAGTCTAGCAACAGCCATGATGCCAACTGCTGGTCCCTCCAGTGTTTCTTGCCATCCAGGAACTTTACTGCTTCTCTGTGGGACCCTCTGGGGCATCTCTTATCTCTTATCTGCAGAAAGTCCAGGTTGAGTTGGGGTCTGGCATCCCCCTATCTACTGACCTCAGAAGCCCTGAGGGTTTCAGATGCTCTCAGGGTAGGGAAGGGTGATGAGGCCAGAAGCTGCAGCATCTTTAAGCTTCTGTTAAGAAAAAGAAAAAAATTGGCATTTCCGGAAAGCCCCCAAAACCAATCAGCTTTGCCCTACCTTTGCCCCAGGGGGGTGGCTCGAGACCATCCAGAATCCTCTAAGCCTGTGGGCATCTTATACATTATGCTCGAGAATCAAGAATCCAGCATGTAGTATCATCGTTTCTCAAAACTCAGAAAAAAGTCTCTCATGTAGTTTTTCCTGTCGTGCATTTTTTGGGTGACGTTAAAACTTGCATCCCAGGGCAGCAAGTGCTGTGGTGACTAAGGTGCTGGACTCCCACATGGCCAACTGCATCTTGAGTCCCAGACTTGGCAGCTTGAAAATCACCAGGCACGTGTGCATGCATGCCCAAAGTACCAGGAGGAGAATGGAGAAGGGATTGTAGCGTGGCCATCCCCCACAGGGAGTGATTTCTCACTTTCCCTTTCTCTTTTTCTGTCTCTGTGGTGAGCGCACACATCCTATGGCAAAATATTAAAAACAAAAACAAAAAAAGGAAGGATTCCCAGAGCGCTGACACCACCGTTGTTATCTTCCTGGAAAATGAAGGGGCTATCCCTGCATTGCAGGGTTCTCGTGAGCGGTCAGTGCAATCGCACTTTAAAGCACTTGCAGTCAAGGGCTGGGGACCTGGTTTTCAGCCTCAGTAGGTTACTGCAAAGGAAAAGGGTGTCAGCTCTCGGCTGTCTGTCCGATCACCTCTCCCACACTGTTCGAGAGTCTCAGGGGCCTTGGCATGCCACTCCCTGATGTTGCTATCTGGTTCTCTGACCAATGTCCTTCCTCCATGCAGTCCTTACATTGTCCTGCCAGAAGGTCTCCCGGGCTCTTTGTGACATCATTCTTAGGACTTGGCCTTACCTGGAGTGCTCGCTGAGTCAAGACCTTTCTGTTAGTGGAAATGGACTTGCTTCCATGGCTCACTCATGCCCAGAATGGATTTTCCAAAGTTTTGAAGAGTATGAGTCCTGTGAGACACTCTGAGAAAAGAAAGAAAGGAAGAAAAGAAAAAAAAAAAAAAAAACCCAGTTACATAAGCGTGGGAAATGCTGCCCTGCAGCTCTGCAGAACCACGGTGCCCTTTGGCATGTTAGACGCCAGCTCTATGAAACTGCAGTGGGTGTGTTTTGGTTTGGTTGAGCTGCTATTTCCAAACTGTCATTGTCTTTTGTGGTTATGTAATTGTCAGTTTTTCCATAAAAGCTATTAACACCAAGGAGCTTCATGAGAAATTGAGAAATTGAATTCTCTGTTGAGAAATCCCAGCCTAGGTAATATCCAGTCACATAGAGTAGAACCTACTATAAAACAAGTCACCTGGATATAGCACAATCTAAATTTTATTTGCCTTATTATTTTTATTAAAAAGGTAATATTACCACATTCCCCAAAATTGAGCAAATACCAGAATTTTTTTTTGGGTGGAGGAGAGGTTTTTGCTATAGGGTGCGCGCACTCGCCAGAAAGACAGAGAGAGATAGAAAGCGAGAAATCACCCCCCAGGGAGGATGGCCACACCACAATGCTCTCTCCTCCATTCTCCTCTTGGGATCTTGAGCACACATGCACATGTGCCCAGTGTGAGTTTAAGCCGCCGGGTCCGGGACTCGAACCACTGTCGACTACATGGGAGTCCAGCAACATAGCCATTACGCTAACTGCTTGTCCCTACCAGAGTATTTTTAAATATATTAACAAAAGTTCTCTTTATTTAGACTTATTTACTTAGTTTTATTTATTATTACTGTTATTTTTTAATTCGCTATGGGGCATGTGTGCTCACCAGAGAGAGAGAAACAGGGAGAGAGAGAGAAAGCAAGCCACCAGGTCTGGGATTCAGACCGCAGTCAGCCATGTGAGAGTCCAGCATCCTAACCACTGTGCTGCCTGCTGGCCCTACAGAGTTTTTAACCTTGGTAATATCCACAGAAAGAATTCAGGATGTCCAGAAATGTAAATGGGGGAAAATATATATTCCTTTTACTCACCTTTAGCTGAAGTTTAGCATTTCCTCTGAATATAAAGGTGGAGAACATAATAAGAATTTTTAAAAATAATAATAAAAAAAATGTGGGGAACAAGCCCCAGTCAAGTTGGCAGTCTATCTCTGTCACCAGTAGAAATGTCAGGTTTTTCATATTACTTCACACGTGTTAATGTCTCCAAGAGTATTTATGTTCATCATATTTTCAAAAACATTCCTTGACCACTATATATTTTTCACTGTGTTAACAGAGAAACACATTCTTTCATTCTTTTTCTTTTTAGATTGCTACAGGGCGCATGTGCTCGCTGGAGACAGAGAAAGAGAGGAAAATGAGAAATCACCCCCTAAGGAGAGGACCATGCTGCAGTCCCTTTTCCACTCTTTTCTTGGGACTTTGGGCACACATGCACATGTTCCTGATTTTTTTTTTAATAGATTTTTCTATACGGAACATGCACTCGCTAGAGCTACAGAGACAGAAAGCATGAATCAGGATCTTGGGCATGCACACACACACACACCTGGCATGAGTTTATGAGTTTTAGTCACCAGATCTGGGACTTGAACGATGGTTGACTCCATAGAAATCCAGTGATGTAACCATTATGCCATCTGCTGGTCCCCCCAATATAATTTTCAAGTTGCCAGGTCTGGCACAACCACACAGTTGGCCGTGTGGGAATCCAGCCACCTTAGACTGCATGCCTTCTGTGGCCATTTATTTCTTTATTTATTTTATTTAGTCTGCTATAGGGCACATGCGCTTGCTGGAAAGAGATGGGGGGGTGAGAAATCACCCCCACCCCTGGGTGGGTGGCCATGCCACAATCTCCTCTCTTCCATTGTCTTCTCAGGATTTGGGGCATGTAAGCACATGTACCCAGCATGCTTTTGTTTTTATTTATTTATTTTTTTTTCTGAAGTTTTTGCCATAGAGCATGTGCATTTGCCAGAAAGAGACAAAGGGAAAAGAGTGAAAAATCACCGCCCACCATGGGGAATAGCCACACCACAATCCCTTCTCCTCCATTCTCCTCTTGGAATTTTGGGCATGCATGTACGCACACCAGCGTGATTTGTAGGCCATGTGGTTTGTTTTTATTTATTTATTTTTTTTCTGAAGTTTTTGCCATAGAGCATGTGCATTTGCCAGAAAGAGACAAAGGGAAAAGAGTGAAAAATCACCGCCCACCATGGGGAATAGCCACACCACAATCCCTTCTCCTCCATTCTCCTCTTGGAATTTTGGGCATGCATGTACGCACACCAGCGTGATTTGTAGGCCATGTGGGAATCCAGTGCCTTAAGCACCACACCACCTGCTGGCCTCACCAATATGTTTTTCAAACTGCCAGTCTGGAATTCAAACAGTGCAGCCAGCCATGTGGGACCCAGTCACCTTAACTATCGTGCCACTTTGCTGGCCTGAAACACACATATTTTAATAGCACGATTTGTTTCTATAGTATTTGACTACTGTATTCAATATTATTTCTTCCCTTTGTAATTATTTTATTTTATACATTTAATACATCATCGTATGAAAGGATTGTATCTTACTCACAGGTCACAGGAGGACCTGTGACACTAAAACAGTCAAGAACCCCTGCCATATTAATATTTTAGTATCTACCTTTTTTATGAATGTCATTTTATATCATTATACTTCATAACAAAAAATGCAGACTCATGTATAGTTATATAAATACAATGTACATATCCTCCTGTATACATACTCTGTGTGTATGTGTAGGCACACAGATTTCCACAATTCTGTGTTCTTTGTACAATAAATATATATCAATTTATATATATATGTATATATATATGATATCTGAACCGTGGGCAGCCACGTGGGAACTAGCTCCCTTAACCATTAGGCTATGGGGCCAGACCTCTTACCAATTGTTTTATTTCTGTCTCATTTTCTCAAGTGGATATATCATTGTTTACTGACCTCATTCCTCTATTGTTGGATTTGTAGGTCATTTCCTGCTTTTAATTCATGCACATAGCTTTTCTTCTATTCCAGATGATTTCCCTTTGTGAGGTTCTCAGACCTGTACTGTCTCTGTGTCTCATGACATCACTTTGCAGAATTTCAGTCGAACGTACACATATGACTGCCCTGGTCACACACATCAAGTTTTCTAAAGTTTCTAAGCTTGTTTTCTTAACTTGATTTATGGTTCAGATAAAGTCTGTTAAAAAACTTTAAACCAACAGTTATACTTTTAATCTGTTTGTCCATGGGGATTTCAACATTATTCTCAAGGGCAGAGGCCTCTGTAGATATTATTTTAAGAAGGGGAAAAAAAGATTTGCTTAGCAGAGATTCGTTTTTCAAAAACTGATGGGCCAATTCACTTCTCCAATCATTTGAGATCAATGCTGGTTCCCCAAAGCACCTCAGATTTCCAGGAGGGTATACCCCCAGGAAACCTGGGAGACTGGGCTCCACATACAGGTTCCTTGCCGTTGTTTCTAGATGCTTCAGGATTCTTCCTGTTGAAATGCTGACATTCACCCACATGTTGACATTTCATTTCAAGTGAAACTAGATATATTTTTCCTTTCCCAAATGAATAGAAATAGGTGAAGCTACTTTTAATGACTGGAAAGCATTAGGTGGTGGGTGGAAGGTTTACATGCACGTGAAACTGGACACCCACCATTCCTGCTCTCTTACAGGCTCACCAGTTAGCATCCATGCAAGCACAGGCATATAATGGTGGGAATGCCAACCCCCCACCCGCTGGGAACGAGGAAGAGGAAGATGAGGAGGATGAATATGATTATGACTATGAATCTCTCTCTGACGGTAAGAGAAGCAGACCCCAGTGCTTCGTGCAGCATTGTGCTTGGGTAGATTCTACTCGTTTTGGGTTTTTTCCTCCAGGAATAATTCTGGATCTAGCTGTGATGGCAGTCACTAAAACTCTGTGCTGCACTGGCTGGGATGGCATGGGAGACCCAGGTCTGGATCCTGTTCCAACCTACAGGCGGGTATGCTGGCATGGACCAGCAATCCCAGTGACTCAGGGAGACTGAGGTGGAGGATTGTGACAGGAAAGACACTGTCTATAAAAAAAAAAAAAAGAAAGAAAGAAAAAATCTGGAGCTTCTTAGCCCAACAGTCCATGCTGCGGTTTCTCAGTCCAAGAGTTTCTAAATCCAGTCCTTCCACAAGGACCAAGCCCATCCCCTAGGGGATGCTTTCTCACCTTCTGTCTCCCAGTCTCTCCAGCAAGCGCGCCCTATAGCAAAAAAATCTCTCTAAAAAAAAAAGCAAGAGGCAAAGAGAGGGATTCTGTTAGTCACCACGGCCGCCATTCCGGAAGAGGAGGGTGCAGAGGCAACACGGTCATTCCTAAAAGGGTTTCTAGAGGAAGAGATGTAATGACAGCAGAGAAACCCATTCCATCCTTCCGCTTCTGGCGAATGGTCTTGGCAGGAATTGTAGAACGTGGCTGATTTTTCTGTCTCCTGTCCACACGGAAGGGAAGCAGCACCCCCTATGTGCTCTACTTCCCCCCTTTTCCCCACTCCCAGCGCTCTGGCATTCTGGGAATATGGAAAAGCAAGGAGCCTCCTTGCTCTCCCCTCCCTGGTTCTCACATTACTAAACCAACAAGACATTTCCTGCTGGTCTCACTGAAAAGAAAAAGCAAGCGTGGGCGATAGTCAGTGAGGCAGTGCAAAGAGGTCACGTGAATGGCATTAACTGTAGACTGGTGACCAAGGAAGGACACTTGTTATGTGAGATTTCGCTTTCGGGTGTGTTTCATTAGTGTCATTTGCTAGAGATTGCAAGATGTTTCCTTGAGTGTTGTTGCGGATAGCAGATGGTTTCATTTTGGTGACTTCTAAGGGACAACAGTATAGTAGTGAGAAAATGCCAGCGTCTCTATTTCTAGCAACATGATATATGTAGAATCTATACAGTCCCGTCTCTTTCCGCCCCCAGATACAACACCAGGCTATGTCCATTTAATATTTGTCCTTTGTAATAGTCAATTGCTTCACACCATCGATTAACAGCCAATTTACTTGACCCCAAATCCTATGAGATGATATAATTGGCATATCTCATCAGATAGGAAAAGAAATTTAAAAGGAGCTAAGACCATTTCCTTGCATCCTATTCCTGAAAAGTTGTGGGAATGAGAATATTTTATATTGACTTATTCTTCCCCCTGGATTTCTATTACAGTTGTGGTTATGTCCCATAGAAGAATAAATTGATTCAGATATGAAATGAAAACCACACCTAAGAAAACAACCAATCCAGATGTCATTCGTCCCATAAGAAGTTAGTCCGCGGAAAGACAAATTCGCTATCATAAATTATTCCTGTGCTTTTTCTGTACTTTTGAGAACAGGAAAGGAAAAGGCTTGTGAAAATTTTTATTATAGATGTTTTTGATTTGAACAAGTGGGAGAAGGCTCTTTATGACTTATGTTCAGTTGGGAAAGTAAAATTTAACCTTACCAGGGCCAGCCAGGCGGCATGGTGGTTAAGGGGGCTGGATCCCACATGACTGACTTCACAATTGGAGTCCCAGACCCAACAGCTTGAAAATCATGCCAGGCACATGTGTGTGTGCCTAAAATCCGAAGAGGAAAATGAAGAAGGGATTGTACAGTGGCTATGTGCCCTGGGGAGTGATTTCTCAATTTCCCCTCTCTCTGTCTCTCCCTCTTTGTGTCTCTCTCCAGTGAGCACATGCACTCTATAGCAAACTTTAAAAAATCTAACCCTGTCCCCACTGAGTTTAGAAGACAGTTGCATGAGTTTTTTAAAACCCTACACATGCGGGGGAAAGTATGCATAGACCAGGAGGCCCCACCAGGCCCTGCTCCAGTGGCTACAAGACATTAGCCAATGTCCTCTCACTGATCTAAGCTTCAGACCCCCCGATATGTGAAGAGGCCTGAGACGTGTTTGGTGATGGGTGATGTTACTCCCCTCCCCAACTTCTAGCACCAACACCTCTGAGCTGTGACAGCTGAAGTCCACTGTCACCGCATGAGTATTTCCCATTTCATTGAAGGATTCCTCTGACGGGCTGGTTTCCAAACAGGCCTCCTATGCCATGACTGGTCGGGCCTTGTCTCACGGTTCAATGCCTGGTCCACCACACACTTCCGATTGCGGTCGTGTTGCTTCTCTTTGTGTTTTTCCCTACCATCTCCACTTTTCCATTCAGAGTGAAAAAGGAAAGAAAGAAACCTGCCTGACATGGGGAAGAACCATTTCCAGCTTCTTAGGAGGACCTCAGAGGTCCCTAAGCTTCTTTTAATGACACATCCTGTTGAGAATCAGGTGGAAGAAACCCTAAGGAGGTCTCAGATGAGGGTTTTGTATCTTAAGAATCTTACTACTTTACTGTTTGTTTGTTTAATTTGCTATAGGTTGCATGTACCTGCCAGAGAGAGAAGGAAAGTGAGAGAACACCCCCAGAAAGAGTTGGGCATGCCATAGTTATTTCTCCTCCATTCTCCTCGGGGGATTTTGGGCATGAATGCACAGGCGCTGGCTTCTGTCTCAAACCTCCAGGCCCAGGACTCAACCCAGTGTGGTCGCCATGTGAGATCCAGCCGCTTTAATGCCACCCCATCGGCTGGCTCACCACCTTACATTTTGGATAATGAATTTTTGTCTTACTATATGGCACATGCACTCTCCAGAGAGAGAGAGAAAGAGAGAGAAAGAGAAAGCACCCCCCAGTGGGACTACACAAGGCACATTTCCTTTTTCTCCAGTTCTCCATCCCGTCAAGATTTTGGTCACACACACACACATGTGCTTGGCATATTTTTCAAACTGCCAGGGCCGGTATTCAAACCTCAGTCAACCGTGTGGGACCTGGCTCCATCTACACAACACTTAGCTGCTGCGCTACATTATCCTTTGATAAGGAGATTTCAATTAAATAAATACTGATTTTTTTTTCCCACCCTGGTTATTTACCTTGACTAGTTTTGAATATACTCTGGAACCCAAAGTTGAATTTACAGCTTAACATAGGCGTATTCTGTGACAATGACTGTGTGATTCTAACGAATTAATCCATTTCATTCCATCTGAAATAAAGTCATATTGGGAGTGTTTTATCAGCCAGTAATTGAAAACATGTAACAGCTATAACATGAATGTGGTAGCCGTTGGCATGATTTAACAATTAACAGTTAATGATGTGAATGGTTAATGGATTTCTTTTGTTGCTATCTTTGCATCCCTAAATAATATTAAATCTGTAGAACATTTCCTGTTTCATTTGTCTTAAGTCTAAGCCGTTGTTATTTATGCTTTGCTTCGTACCTTCATTTAATTGATCTGGCTTTTTGTCTCAATTCTTCCTTTTATCCCCTCTGATTCTGTTTTTCCATAGCAGATGTCCTTACTGCTTCCTCTGCTCCTAACGGTCAGGAAGGTAAACACCACGTGATCGGGGCATTTTAACTGCATGATGTCAGCCTGATTAGCATGAAGTTGTGACACTTCTATGAATACAAATGCAATGAAATGACATCTCCTTTATGTCTCAGCAGCCTGCATGGCCCTGATTCGGTATAAGGATATTTTGGTCTAAGCATTTATGGCTCTGATAAGATAGTGAATCTGGAGTAGGAAATTCAGCTCTCTTGCTTTTGATTTTAAAAGGACATGATCATAATATACATTTAATACCTTTCTGAATAGGATTTAAAAATAAAAAGAGCAGAGTATAAGATTGCCTGCCAGACTTAGATATGTTTTGATATTTTAATTCTCATAGTTAGGGTCATCACTTTACAAGTTAATCACCACCATGAACACGTGGCTTCCCACTTAGTGATGGTTGTGGAAACTGCGCTGCACGTGGCAGGCAGTCTTTCCCTCCTGGTTTTGGTAAAAGACACTTCATTTCAAAATGAGAGTGATTAAATCATGCGCCTACTATCTACAAGTGCTTCAACCACGAAATCCTTCCCAGGCTTGTGTGCTGTTGGCTTCTTGACACAGGGCATCTTCCCTAATGTTTGCCTAGATCCGATCATCTGTCTGAAAATGAGCTTTTTCATTTAGATTATGTCTACTATGGTACTAAAACTACTGGTAAATGAGTGAACTGAACTGAAAATAAACACCTCCTCCAAATTAAAAAAAAAAATCATCCTTCAGGCTGTTATTTTGGTAACGTGTGGCCAGAGCCTCGGTCTCGCAGATGAGGCTGAGATCTGGGTGTCTACACGATGATGTGCACACAGCCCTTACCTGAAGCCTCGGGTCCTTTGTACTGAAGCCTGCTAACTCATTTACAGACAACATCCTGGAAGACAGGCCTGAAAACAAAGCCTGTAATGACAAGCTTCAGTTTGAGTATAACGAAGAAATCCCCAAGAGGATAAAGAAAGCGGATAACTCTGCTGGCAACAAAGGGAAGGTGGGTGACGGCTTCCGTTAATGACGCTTGGACCAAGGTGTTCTTGTCAGTTCCAGGTGGGATTCCACTTCCACCCTTTCCCTTCCCTTCGCCTTGCCCCTCGCTTGCCCTTAGATGCAGCATCCACGTGGTGACAGTGTGGGTTCCACCTGCTGTCACTGATTCAGCCAGCCAGTACCTAGGAAGGTGGGGTGGCAGTCACCGAGTGGGCAAGGAGGTGGGTTAGTGACGGGGACAGACGTGTGAACAGCGTGTAGGTAAGTGCCCAGAGCGGCAATTACACTGTTATCAGAGAATCGAGGACAGGCTCTTGGGCTAGAGGATGTTTGAGACAGGAGACTCCACTAAGCAAACAAAAACAGGGCATTTAGGCCAGGAGAACAGCCTGGCATGTTCAGGGAACTGCACAGAGTTTTGCAGGCATTTAGGGTGACCAAGAAGAGAAACTGGTGGCAAGTGGAAAAGTGATAACAGAGGAATGGCACCAAGAACAGCAAGACAAGCGAGATACCCAGACCCTCCCGTTAAGGACCTCCCAGTATGTACACTCCAAGCAGATCCACAGACATGGTTGCAGTGACATTCCCAGAGAATAAAACCATAAAATGTGTGAGAAATATGAGCCACAGAGTATGGACAGTCATCCTCTACTTGTTCAACAAATGTGACTGTCCACACATTAGGGAAGAGAAAGCGTGAATCAGGCTCACCCCTTGCCCTCAGAAAGCTCTTCCTCCAGGACAGGAGTTAGGACGTTATCTGGATCCACACAGAGCAGAGGGAGTCACGCCGAAGATACCACAGAAGCGCAGATGAAGAGCTTTGGGAATTCGAAGGGGGTGGCACAGACCTTCCACTGAAATGCCGCGGCTTTCTCTTCACAGGTTTATGACATGGAACTAGGAGAAGAATTTTATCTTCCTCAGAATAAAAAGGAAAGCAGACAGATTGCACCAGAGCTTTCTGACCTTGTCATCTATTGCCAAGCAGTAAAATTCCCAGGTAAGAGCAGGCAGTGCCTCTGTATCATTGAAAGCTGTGAAGGGGACAGCATGCCGTCTGTTCCACCGGGCATTGTGCACACCCGCAAACACGTCGCGCTGCCCACATCAGAGGATGGGAGAGGCAGAACCCACGTCTCCACTGCCAGGGCTGCCCGCTTTCCACTGTTGTTTTTTCTTAGACCAAGGAAGCAGCTCAGCCTTTTCTGCTTTTATCACTGCTTTCTCATAAAGTCTGTGTCTCAGTTACATTCAATACTTAACATCTGCCTGGGTGTTATTCTTTTTTTTTTTTTTTGTCTTTGTCTTTTTTGCCTGCGTGTTATTCTTCTTCTTTATTTTTTTTTTAATTTGCCAGAGAACACATGTGTTCCCCAGAGAGTGACAGAGACAGAGAGAGAAAGAAGGAGAGTGAAAAAGCACCCCCCACAGGTTGGTCACGCCACAACCCCTTCTCCTCCATTTCTGCTTTTGGGATTTTGGACACACATGCACACATGCCTGGCATGGTTCTTAAGTCACCAGGTTTGAGACCTGAACCATGCAGTTGGCCATGCAGGTCTACCACCATGCCACTGGCCAGCCCTTTCTTCTCCTATAGCAGAAATAAAGGGAGGCATGATATTTTGCCATATGATTCCAACTTGATTTGCGGATACTGTCCGCAAGCTCCCCACGTCCCCCGTCAGGCACCAGCTGCACTTTGTAACTGCCAGGTTTGCTTACAGTGTGCCCAGCCTGGTCTGGCCTTCCTTCTCCCTTTTGCCACTGTCTGAATCCCCGGCCAAGGCTCCCTGTGAAGTCTCTGAGACTTCAACCATCGCATTGTCTCCTTTCTGGGAGCTCTTTGCATGTGTTGGGCACCTGCTGGGCCTCTAGCTGTTCCCCGTTAAGAACGCAACTTTCTGAAGACCAGCAGTTATTGTAACGGCTATGTCGCTGAACTCCCACGTAGTCAACCATGGTTTGGGTCCTGGATCTGGTGACTTAAACTCACGCCAGGCGCATGTGTGTGCATGCTCAAGATCCCAAGAGAAGAATGGAGGAGCAGGGATTGTGGCGTGGCCATCTCCCCTGGGGGGTGATTTCTTGCTTTCTGTCTCTCTGTCTGTCTGGCGAGCACACGCGCCCTATAGCAAAAACCTCTCCAAAAAAAAAAAAAAGAATGCAGCTTTCTGAGAGAAATCCTAGATACGGACGAGATTAGTGGTCAGAAAACTGGGCTCTTGACTACCCTGCTCTGTGACTTTGGCCAAAGCAAGTCCCTCGTTGAGCCTGTTCCTCACTCAAACATGGATCTGACTGTAACCCGTGCTAATGACACTTGGTGAAATCACCAGTTCTCGGGGCCAGCCAGTGGCAGAGTGGTTCAGATGGCTGGATCCCGGGGCGAGTAGGTGAAGTGGAGTGAAGGCCCTGAACTCCCACATGGTGAACCGTGGTTTGAATCCTGGACCTGGTGGCTTGAAAATCACAACAAGCACGTGTATGTGTGCTTTTCAAAAATCCCACTAGGAGAATGGATGAGAAGGGATTGTAGTGTGGCCATCCCACCTGGGATTGATTTCTCACTCTCCCTCTCACTGTGTCTGTCTCTCTCTGGTGAGCACACTTGCCCTATGGCAAAAAGCTTATATACATGTTTATAATATATATTATATATTATATAATTTTATATAGTTTATTATATATTTATTTTATATTGTATATAATGTAATATAGTATATATTATTTTATGTGATTTATATATGTATATTATATATTACATAATTATTTTATATAATATATATGAATGATTTTGGGGGACCAGCAGTTGGTGTAATGGCCATATCACTGGACTCCCATGTAGTTGACCGTGGTTAGAGTTCCAGATCCCATGACTTAAACTCATGCCAGGCGTGGTGCGTGCGTGCCCAAGATCGCAAGAGGAGAATGGAGAAGGGATTGTGGCATGGCCATCTCCCCTGGGGGGGGTGATTTCTCACTTTCCGTCTCTCTGTCTCTCTCTGTTTTTCTGATGAGTGCACGTGCCCTGTAGCAAAAACCTCTCCAAAAAAACAACAAAAAATATTTTTGCCATAGGGCACATATATAAAAAATCTTTTATATATATGTGTGTGTGTGTGTGTGTGTGTGTGTGTGTGTGTGTATACACACACAGCTGGTCAACTGTACAGTTTGAGTCCCAGAACAATAGGCTTGAAAAACACACTGCTGCATATGCGTACATGCCCGAAATTCCAAGAGGAGAATAAAGGAAATGGAGTTGTAGCAAGGTCAACCCCTGGGCCATGCTTTCTCATTTCCTCTCTCTGTTGCTCTCCCTCTCCCTGTCTCTCTCTTTGTCATTCTCCAGTGCCTGCACATCCCTATACCAAATTAAAAACTACTACTCGTGGTACTTCGGAGGCCCTGGTACTGGGTCTTCCACGTCTCAAAGCCTGATTCAGAGAGGTTTTGCCTCGTTCTTTGGACCTCCCACATGACCCACAGAGCAGGTGCACAGATATCCCACAGTGAGACTTGTCCTGATGCTTCTGTGTCCATTTCTGTTCCTACACTAAACTCAGCAGCTCCCACAGCCCTGAGAGCCACGCTTTGTTGTCAGACAGTGGTTTGTAACCAGCCATTTGAATCACAAAAGCGGGACCCTGCTGAGGATCCCTGTTCTCTTCCCCATCACCACTCACATCCTTGGCAGACTAGTCCTCCCCTGAGAATGCTGGTGGTATGGAGTCTGCTCAGAACACCAGGGACAGAGGGACACATTTCAGATGAGGGTTTAGAAGGCTGTTAACAAAAAAAGTTCCCAGAGCAGACTGCGAACCACGCATCACTGAGTGGCTTTTCCAGTCCACAGTGACTAGGCCAGGCAAGCACTGCTGCACCTGCGCTGAGCGTGAAGGAAATGCTCTCCACGAGGTGAGAAGGCACCTGTGCAACCCTGGGCGACCCTCAGACCTCCCTGGACTTAGCTCTTCTCCTCATGTCTCCAGCACGGGTAGATTTGAATCCTCCAGGTGTCTCTCAGAGAGGGTATCCAGAAGAAAGCCTGGCACTAATTGTACCTACATCACCTGTGGCATCAGGGAATTGATTGCACAGCCCAGATAAATGAGGGTCTCTGAAGGAAGATGCCATCATATGCTCTGGTCATTTTATCCTGGATGCGCATCAGTTTCCGCTAGACGAGCACCTCAAACTTCTACCTCGAAGCTGTAGTCACCATCAGGTGTTCCGACAGCTACATCAAAAAATAGAAGCATTCTCATTTACACTGCAAGGAAAAGTGTGAGCGAGAGGGAAGGCCCTAAAATGAACTAGAGAGACTCCTCAAACTGGAGGGGAAAGGCTGCCACCCGACTGACCACGGGGCTTTTAATCCCAGCTCTGCCTCGCAGTGGCCTTCTCCTCTGCTGTCCACCCAGCCCTGCTTCCTACCCTCCTCTCCCCATCCCAAAAGAACAACCAGGCTCTTCACAGCAGGGCTCTCATGTAACTGGAGGGGTCAACATCTAGGCAAAAATTCCAGAATAAAAACAGCCCCTCACACCAGGGCCCTCCTCAGTTTTAAGTAGAAGGAAGTCCACTGTTATACAAGTGTGTCCAGAGCAAAGTTTACACAGAATTTTAAGATCAGAGCATGAGAACTCAATAGTCTAGGTGTATGCCTCTCTGTCTCAAATACTGCAGAGGAAGAGAAACTTCCTCTGAGACGCTCCACACTGACTCACAGAACAGCCACTGTGCAGAGGCCTTTCCGTAAACCAAACACTCTGCTAAGTATGTGCGTATGTCTCGATTCTCTCGTGTAGTCCTAATCACGGCCTTTTCCACAGTGGAGGAAGGAGTGGTTCAGAGAGGTTCAATAACTTGTGTGAGGTTGCACTGCTAGGAACAGGGTTTAATCCAGGCGTGTCTCACTCCAAAGTTTATGCTCTTAACACCACCCTATGGGTGCTAAGAGTGATGGGTGATGCTGTTCCTGGAAGGTATTTGCATCTCACAGAGGACCTCCTCCATGCTGGTGCAGCTCTGTCTCCAGAGATACAGTAGAGACAGTGGGAATAACTCGGAGACAAGTCTGGCCGTGTCGGGGCCTTCGAGTCTCTCTCCTTACAACAGAGCCAGGTCTGCATGGCGTGCATTTATTTCCTTATGCTGCAAATATGTATTCAGTTCCTGGCGAGCGCCAGGCATGAAGGATCCAGGGACTGATTGATCCAGACTTGAAAAAGAAGCCATGAAACGTGATTATCATCATCATATATTTGCCATTCAATCTTCAGACTTAAGCCTATGCGTGAGCTCCTCTATTATAGATAAGGAAACAGAGAAGCAGAGAAGGGGGTTGAGTCACAGCTGATAGCAGCAGTAATTGAGCCTGGACAGTACCATGCAGACACTCAGGTGGATAACCATGCTTTTATCTCCCCGGACTGAATTACTTTAGCCCCTAAAGATTAAATATTGACTGCAGCACTCTTTGCACACAATTTTTTCAAAATCTTTGTGGTACAAAATCAGCTAGGGATGTGTGTGACGTTGCAGCTGTTCTGTGATAATGCAGTTATTGTTTTATTGGCTACAGAGATGAACGCCGCTAGCAGGGCCTACGGGATAGGCCATAGTTAACAGTGCCGAAATGCAGCCGGTGCTCTGTACGAAGCTGCAGAGGAGTAGCAGGACTTCAAAATAAACATGAACGGGGATGGAAAATGTTGGGTTCCCTTGCCTGTAGTTTTTGGCTTATTTATTTTCGTTTTATGGGAACAGGCCTGTCAACTCTAAATGCATCTGGCTCTAGCAGAGGAAAAGAAAGGAAAAGCAGGAAGTCCATTTTTGGCAACAATCCGGGCAGAATGAGCCCAGGGGAGACAGCATTCAACAAAACATCTGGAAAAAGTAAAGTTACCTACCTTCTTACAATATCTTTCCTTGATTCTGCTGGCTGGATGGTTCAGCTCTTCTACTAAGCATTTCTCTTGAATTTTTAATTCTTTTTTTTTTTTAATTTTCATCAATGTCATATTGTAGAATAAATGTTTGTAAAATTGGTCATTTATGCTTCCGACTCCCTACAAATAGCATTTGAGCGAAGATGTTCTTAGTAGCGTTTGCCTCAAAAGTAAATTTGGAGGCACCTTGGAACATTCTAGTGGTTCTTGGAACTGCACTCTTCACCATTATAACTCCAGAAGATATATCCATTTTATTTCTCATTACTTTTTATTATGAAAGTAATAAATTCTCATAGTTAAAAACTCCAACAATACAGAGTATTATTAAAATTCCTTTCCACTCTCATGGCCTAGTGCTACATCCCAGAAGTAACCACTGTTAAATTTACTGCTTGGTTCTATAAAAACAAGAGACATAATCCAAACAGGATATAACAGAACATACTGGTATAGCTTTTTTTTTTTTTTGAAGAGGATTTGCTATAGGGCCGCGTGCACTTGCCAGACAGACAGACAGAAAGCGAGAAATCACCTCTGGGGGGATGGTCATGCTGCGATCTCTTCTCTTGCATTCTCCTCTCAGGATCTTGGGCATGCACGCACACGTGCCCGGTGTGAGTTTAAGCCACCAGGTCCAGGACTTGAACTAAGGTCAACTACATGGGAGTCCAGCAACAGCCATTACACCAACTGCTGGTCCCTGGTATAGCTTTTATACTTGTTGAAACTTTTCACGTAACTTTCTGTACACAGATCCTTAATGTCTGCGAGGGATATGGTGTCCTGTATTTAACCAGTTCCTCACTGATGCAATGTTTGACTTGCTTTCAGTTTTGTTTTTCTTATTAAAAACAATGCTAACTGCAGAGGCACATGCTGGAAGACACTGTGTCCCTTAGGCTGGGAGACCTGTGTTCAATTCCTGGTCCACCCTAAAGTCCAGGCATGGTGGTGTCCACCTGTCATCCAGTGATGTGGAAGGCTGAGGCGGGAGGATCACGAGGTAGAGGCTGGCCGGGACAACATAGTGAGAGCCCGTCTAGACAAGAGCAAGGTGGCACTTACCTATAGTCCCAGCTGGGCGGCTAAGGCAGGAGGATTATGACATTTTAAAATCTGGTCTTTCAAATACGTTTAGGAAACAATGCTGGTGTGAACTGTTGTGCATTTGTGCACATA
Organism: Tupaia belangeri chinensis; assembly: GCF_000334495.1. NCBI lineage: Eukaryota > Metazoa > Chordata > Mammalia > Scandentia > Tupaiidae > Tupaia > Tupaia belangeri. Next base: position 6,127,095 of record NW_006159692.1, read on the forward strand.
CACCCACAGGGCAGATGACATCCTGAAGTGAAGGATTTTCACCTTCTAATTGAAATCATTCTATAACTCAGTAGCCACCATTTGGTTTCAAGGTGGTGAGCCTACTCACAAGCAAATAAATCCAGGATGCTTGCGGATGTGTTATGTGTTACAAGTGTGTTTCCATGGGATGCTGTTCAGATTGCGCTTTCTAAACCAACTCCAAGTCTTCTGCACTAATCTGAGGCCACTCTTTTGGGGGAATTAGGTTCCTGTGAAGGAATTCGACAGACCTGGGAAGAATCTCCTCTCAACCCAACCACGTCCCTCAGCGCTATCATTCGCACTCCCAAATGTTACCATATCTCCTCGCTGAATGAAAATGCCGCCAAACGTCTGTGTCGCAGGTATTCCCAGAAACTGATCCAGCACACCGCCTGTCAGCTGCTGAGGACTTACCCGGCTGCCACCCGCATCGACTCGTCCAACCCCAACCCCCTCATGTTCTGGCTCCACGGGATCCAGCTCGTCGCGCTCAACTACCAGACCGACGGTAAGGGCCTGTGGTGGCTGCACGCCTCCGCATCCTCCCTGTCGGTAAACGGAGTGTGACAAACAGTATTTTGCCAAAGGGGTAAAATCCTATACTGGGGCGCACCTCTGTGAGGGTGAAAACATGATGCAGGGGGTGGCAGTGGTGCAGCAAGAATATGAAGTATGTTCCCATGGGTTGGCCCACATAAGAAGGTTCCAGGTTCTTGTCCAAGAGACCTCCCTAAACACATTTGGTGCGAGCGTGCCAGTGGTCCAGGGCTGGCGGAAGCTGGGAGTGGGTTGTGGTATGGAGACCACGGATGTTGTTTCTCTCTTCCTCTCTCTCTTTTTCTCTCTCACTCTTAATCATTTATGGAAGAAAGATTTAAAAAAAAAAAAATACAGGTGATGGAAATAGGAGTAAATTCAATACTGAATTGTGTCTCTGATGTTTCAGAGTAAAGGAGACAGAAAAGGGCCCCAGAGTGGTTCCTAACAGCCTCCTGGTTCTGCCCCTTTTTAAAAGTACTTTTAAACAGAAGTCTATTCTTGAGAAAATTGTGTTGATTTTAAAGATGTCTTGAGGCAGGGATTTTCTAACATTGCCCAGGCACCTGTCTTGCTATGTAATTGTTTTTGCAGTGAAAAAGTACTGCCACTGGGAGGCCAGCAGGTGGCATGGTGGTGAAGGTGCTGGATTCCCATGTGGCCGACCACAGCTTGAGTCCCGAATCTGGTGGTTTGCTTTCTTACTTTCTCTCTCTCTCTTGCCTCTCTCTGGTGAGCACACATGCCCTACTGCCAATTAAATAGTAATAATAATAATAAATAAAATTGAATAAATATTTTTTAAAAAGCAAAAAGTAGTGCTGCCCCATGATTTTGGTTTGGTTTGGTTTTGGGTTTTGGTTTTTTTTGGGGTTTTGTTTGTTTGTTTGTTTGTTTTTTGGGCGTAGAGTATGTGCACTCACCAGAGACAGAGATGGGGGAAGTGAGAAATCACTCCCAAGGGGGAATGGCCACGCCACAATCCCATCTCCTATGTTCTCCTCTCAGGATCTTACGCACACATGCACACACACCTGGCGTGATCCTCAAGCTGCCAGGTCCAGGACTCAAACCATGGAATTGGCTATGTGGGATCCACCACCTTCACCTGCATGCCATCTGCTGGCCCATAAAATTTTATTTCTTGAATGCTCACTGTGTGCCAGGCACTGTGCTGAATTTTCGACCCCCATTATTTTACTTAATCTTCACAACCCTAAGAGGTGGGTACCTTTATAACACTCATTTCTCAGGAGAACCAAGGCTCAAAGTGGTTAATTTGCTCAAGGTTTCAGTCTGACTTGTAATAATAAATTCAGGAACTCTGGGAGTTTAGAGGATAAAATATTTTGTTTCTATTTGGTTATGGTGGGAAGAGGGAGCTACAGAAGGTGAGGAAGGAGTCCTACAGGATTGTTTTCCAGAGGCTCATTTGAAAGCCAGTCTTTCCTTTGAACCGTGGAGCAGCCCTTATCATCATCCCACATGAACTGAGTTTGACCCTGA
>NW_006159692.1:6129192-6164156 GCF_000334495.1 Tupaia belangeri chinensis
GAACCGTAAACCACAGTGCAACCCTGCCTCCAGCTGAGGTCAGACACCGCTAGCTCTGGGACCAGCAGCTACCTGGCACGGTCCCAGTTGTGCCTACGCATGGCCATACGTATGGTCAGAAATACCGAAATCGTTTGGCCCTTGTTACACTTGCTTCTTTCAACTGGAAAGTAATAAAATAATGCAGGTGAAGTGCCATACTCACCATAGGGCCTGGCAGGCAGAAAGCATTCCACAAATACTAGCTATCATAAAGAGCATTCGATAAGTTATGAAGACAGTATGATTTGGACGCGCAAATGGAAACAATAGTGAAATAATTCCAAAGTTGTAAAAATTTTATTTTCTGGTTTTTGGTTTTTTTAGGGTTTTTTTTTTCAGTCTTTCCCAAATGGCTTGTGAGTGCACATCTCTGCCCGGCCTGTAGCCCTGTGCCCATGCATTCCCATGGTTATTAGGGTACTGGAAAATGGAAATGCATTTGGTTTTGGAGATGGCCTTCTCCTGAAGTGCCAAGACTGGTGTAGACACACTGGCTCTGGTGATGGCAGAGGGAGCCACAGCTAAAGGGGACACAGGAGGCTGCTCTCCTCGGGCATCCCCACAGCCCAGCAGCCCACACAGAAGCTGCAGCTTGTCCTGCACTCACCCCTGAAGGTTTGCCCCCTCCCAGCTCAAGCCAGGAGTACGTGTTCCACCTGCTCCAACGCAGGGAGGTGGGTGACGGTGTTGAGGTTCAAACTCCTGTTTTTCAGCCTCATCCAATCTGGGAAGGATGTTATATAACACACACATACACATGTGCGCACACACACACACACACACACAGCATTCCATAGATCATCTGCCTTCCTACTTCCTGGATCCCAGGAGACCCAAGTGCCCCAAGGGGTATCCAGGCCATCTTTTTTCCAGACTTTCTGCTAGCTCTGTCAACTCCAAGAAGGTCTGCAGTGACCTGGAAGCAGGAGTACCCCAGGTCCACACTCAGTAAAACCAACTCCTGAGCTGGGAAGTGGACCTGAGCTGGCATGCAGACCCTGCTTGTCTCAGACCACAGTCCCTCTCAGGTCTTTCCATCTGGGGTAGGATGATTCCTGCCTCGTGACCTGTAGGGATGTAAACAAGCAACCCCAGTCAAAAGAACAGCCTCTTTTTTGAAATACTTACTCTGACTTCTTGGGTGATAGCTATACTTTTTATGACTTTCACAGCCCCCAATATAGACAGCAGTATTCTGAGGCTGGTGTGTGTTAATGCAGGATTGTTTAAACGACTGGAAGGCTATAAAGGCAGTGGTCCGCCTGCTCTGCCATCACACGCGTTGATGCAGAGGAGTCACTGGACGGTACCGATGGCGCATACTCCCGCACTCGCTTGGACTGGAGTTTCCTAACTGTAGGTTGAGATGAGGTTTGGGGACCGCAGGGGGCAGTAAGAGGACTAGATTTCAGGTTCCACCTTCATTGCAAACAGCAGATCCACATGATCTGTTTTACACGTTAGGTCAAGTGAGATCTTCCTTAAGTTGGAAAGCTATTAGGATGGACGCACTGCCAGTCAGACTTCAAACCCAGATAGGGTCGGCACCGTGATCTGACATACGGTTACTGTTTATTCTTCTACGTGCCACATGCAGGGGTAGGGACTTTCACGCCATCTTATATATCAGAACAGCACTCTTAGGTGATGGGTGTTACACGGCTCAGGGCGGAGACCAAGGGTCAGGCCAAATAGGCTCAGGTTGTAGCTTCCACCACTTACTGTAACGGCTATGTACTTTGGGTGCTTTTACTTCCTCGTGCCTCAGTTTCCTCGTGTATAAAATGGAAACACTGAAAGAGTCTACCTCAGGGGCTACTGGGAGGCACCTGGTGCACACGCAGGACCTAGAATGGCATCTGGTACTTAGGAGGAGCACAGGGAGTGGAGCTGCAATTCCTGCCATTAATAATATATTGGGTTGTTGGAAAAGTCATGACGTATTTTTTCTATTGACATCTCCATCTGGGGGCCAGCAGGTGGCATGGAGGTTAAGGCGCTAGATCCCACATGGTCGGCTGTCTGGTTCAAGTCCTGGACTAGGTGGCTTGGAAACATTCTGGGCACATGCCCACTTTGGGCATGCATGCCCAAAATCCCAAGAGAAGAATGGAGGGGGAGGGATTGCAGGGTGGTTATCCCCTGAGTATGCTTTCTCACTTTCTCTCTCTCTCTCCCTCTCTATGTTTCTCTAACCGGTACATATACCCTATTGGAAATTTCAAACAATAATAAGAAGAAATACCCATTTCACACTAACTATCCTGCATTAGCTTTGCTCTCTTAGCAGGCCTAGCCATGTCTGTGCTCCTCTACGGGGAGGACTTCCTCCCCTGCAGCTGAGACACACGGCCGAATCAGTCAGGTCTGGACCAGAAGAGGCCTGAGAGACGGGGTCCTAGACACTAACTTCACAGATGAGCAGACCGAGACCCAAAGAGTGTTTCTATGTCTAAGACATCTTCTCTCAGGAATTCTGCCTGTAATCCTGACCAGGCCCATGTTCACAGGAAATTTTACACATAAGACGAGTGAGGGCCAACTTCTTGTCCCGCCAAGGCACTCACACACTCTTCCTTGATGTCAGTCCACGTGGCGAAGTTCATTCTGCACACAGGAAGGAATCTATCAGAGGGAACATTTGTCAGGTGTGTCTCATAAACTTTCTGCTCATTTGGGAAACTTTCATACAGACTTGCACCATCAAATGAGCATTCGAGTGTGTAAGAGGCCAGGAGCGGTGCAGGGATACAATCGTTCATCAAAGAATGTGCCAAGTAAAATTTGGCCACAGAAGACTCAAAGCCTTTGTGAGGGTTCCCGAAGTGAAGGGGATTATGGACATGATGTGAATCATATGTGATGATGACTTCTCTTTTTATATTTAACTACGATAAAAAAAAGAGGTAGGAATATTGTAATTTATGGGTTGAAATGGAGATTTTAAGAAATAGCTGTGTTTTTCTGGCTGTTTTTCTATCCTTTCTTGTACAATTTAAGATTTTATCTTGCATTAGAAATAGCAAGGATTGGCCAATAGAGTGTCTGCATGGGTTGGTGCTAGGAATAAGAAGATGTCATTATTTCTTTCCAAAATGTAGTATAAAATAAAATATGTAACAAGATTTTTTAGATGGATGTGGTAGATTTTTTATTTGCAAAAGAAGTTTGTAAGTGGCAGGACTTGGGCTTGGAGTGGTGATACTGGGCATACCCATAGACCGTTAGCTCCATGAAGACAGGTTTATTGTTTTCGGTTCATTTGTTTATGAGAGAGAAAGAGATACAATATCCCCAACAGGTCCTGACACTGAGCCCCTCCCCCAGCCTCCGCCAGCCTAGATCACCTGCACACACATGCCCGGTGTATTCTACAAGATCTCCATTCAGCACACCTGTACCCAGCGTGTTCTAGGAGGTCTCCATTCAGCACACGTGTGCCCAGCATATCCTAGGAGGTCTCCATCCAGCACATGTGTGCCCAGCGTAGCCTAGGAGGTCTCCATCCAGCACATGTGTGCCCAGCGTATTCTAGGAGGTCTCTGTACCTGAACTGGTAACCTACCCCTGTGGGTCTGCCTTGCAAAGCATTATGTTTTATTACCAAGCCACCATCTGGCCCCCATGAAGAGGATTTTTACCTTGTTACTTGCTGTATCTCTGTGACCTGACATAACCTGTCAGAGTGGGACTCATCGGTCTATCAGATGAAAGGATGATTGTTTTTTCTCCATGCTTGAGTTTAGGGAAAATTGATGCAAAAAAACTGTAAATTTAAAAGTGATACATAAGAGACAGCATAACCAGCAATACTGACTCCGTGTTTGTTTGTTTTGCAGATCTTCCTTTACATTTAAATGCTGCAATGTTTGAGGCGAATGGTGGCTGTGGTTATGTTTTGAAACCCCCGGTTCTGTGGGACAAAAACTGTCCCATGTATCAGAAGTTTTCTCCACTGGAAAGAGAGCTAGACAACATGGAGCCTGCCATCTATTCTTTAACTGTAAGGAGGGCCCCTACTGTAAGAATACAGGGAGGTGTTCAAGCCTCCTGAATGTGAACTGGTTCTGAATTCATGGCATTTCACAGCCGTCATGTCACAATTTTGGTCATGCAGATTTAATCCCCCAAAATAATTTATCTCCCAGAAAGCAGAAGTCATGGTTAGATATGTTGTCACCAGGCACCGTGTCTGCCAGAGCCAAGGAGGGGGCGGTGTGAGGTCCCTGCTTTACCTGATGCCCGTGATGGCAGTTCTGCATCCACAGTCCACGGAATTCTAACTCTGAATCCATCCCAGAAAAGCTGAGCTCCTCGTGACATCTTCCGAAGCTCCAGCGAGCTCTAAGATCAGATACACTGGGTCACTATACAATCCGACGAAGTACCTTTCCTCCATAGAGCTTCACTTACATCATTCCTGGACCCATCCTTATTCGTTTTATCTTCTGATGAACTTACTGTCAAAACTCTACAGACTCCATCTGAAAACAGACCTGGTGGTTTTCTACCCAACTTTGCTTTCTGTCTTTTTTGGATTGTTGTTGTTTGTTTTATTTGTTTTTGCCATAGGGTACATGCATTTGCTGGAGAGAGACACAGAGAGAGACAGTGAGAGGGAAAGTGAGAAAAATCAACCTCCCCCCTAGAAGGATGGCCACACTACAATCATTTCTCCTCCATTCTCCCCCCTGGAATTTGGGGCACATGTGCCTGAGATGACTTTCAAGCTGCTCCCTCTTAGCTAACAGAAAGAAAAAATAAGAGCTGAGTGGGAGATAGGATAGAAGGAAAAACAAAGTCTCTCCTCTGTCTTTGGATTTAGTCTCTCCCTGTCTCCTAAAGAATGTCAAACCATCCCCTGCTCATGACATCCCAGACTCCTCATTTAACCCCCTTCGCACTTTTTCCTCCAGCTCAAACTGCTCCTTCTCTTTTCCTAAGAGAGTAGGACAATAGCCACTCTTCTGTTTGACCATTTGAGAGAGACTTATGTTTTCTGTTTACAGAATAGCATGCTTGTGACTTGCTCCAAAACTAAAGCATTCAAGAAAAAGATTTGGAAGCTATAAAATATGGTTTTACAGCATTTTAAACAAAACATTTGTAACCAATTTGTGGTTACATTGCGGGTCTTTTTTTCTCTGGTCTGCTGTGAAAAAACTTAATTTCATCTCAATTGTTTGGGTTTTGAAGCTATTTGAGCATTTTGGCAGCTGAAAGATCACAGTTCAGTGAGTGCTTTCGACAAAATAGGCTTTACACACGAGTCCACACATGTGACCACCTGATGACAATCTCGTACTCCGCATACTTCTTTTAAACAGCGGTAGTAATCGTTTGCCTCGTCCATTCCCGTGTTCTCGATCTTCTCTGCAGAGGGAAGGGGTGGAGGTGGTCTTTGTCTCGTTCTCCCCTTCAGTGACGCAGCCCTTTCTTCCCCCTCAGATCGTCTCTGGTCAGAACGTGTGCCCGAGTAACAGCACGGGCAGCCCATGCATTGAGATCGACGTCCTGGGCATGCCCCTGGACAGCTGCCACTTCCGCACAAAGCCCATCCATCGAAACACCTTGAACCCCATGTGGAACGAGCAGTTTCTGTTCCGGGTTCACTTTGAAGATCTCGTATTCCTTCGTTTTGCAGTTGTGGAAAACAACAGCTCAGCGGTAACTGCTCAGAGAATCATTCCGCTCAAGGCTTTAAAACGAGGTAGAATAAAATCGTTCCGACGTTAATCTCTGAGCTCTGGGGTGGATGCCAGAGTTCGTGGTAGTCTTCACTCTACTTTTGAATGTGTTTGCATTTTTCACAGGAAAAAGTTAAAATAAGAGACAGAAGGAAGTTCATATTTGAACATTTTTTTAAGCACATCTCGAAAAAAAAAAACGTGTTTCCTTTGCATTTTTTTTAAAACCAAGGTATAGACAACATCACTTGGAAAGGCTTGCCTACCCCTGCAGATGTCGAGGCTGAGAGTGATTACACTCCGATTTCCACACATTCCTTCCCAAGCAGCACCCGTAGCATCCCTGGCAAATTTAAAGCAGGGATTGAAGAAGAGGAAACTGAAAGAAGGGAGGGCTGGGTGTAGTTGTGGCATAGTGACCCGAGGGTGGTCGGTGCCTGGCGGGAGCCCAGGGTTAGAAGCCAGGGGCACTGGTTAAGTGCAAAGCTGAGCAGGCAGCTGGCAGGGGGGGAGGGAGGGAGGATCCTAGAAAGGTTAAGCTGTTGGTTTGTTGTTGGCTTGGCTGTGGCCCTCCAAGGAGTGTGTGGCCTGTGCATGGCTTCTCAACGATTAATGCGCATGGTAACCAGCCCGCGGTGACCGCTGCAGTCCTGACTAAGTGGGTCTGAGCTCCTGCCTTCCTAACGAGCTCCCAGGGACACAGACTCTGCTGGTCCACCCCGAGAACCAGGGTTCCTCCCGCGAGCACACTCAAGCTGATCTCTGAGCTCCATTCACATGCCGCAGCCGGCTGCTGTCCGTTCTGTTCCTATTGCTTGTCTCCACGGTGCAAGTAGCCCCAGTGGTTCCCATTAGCCAGGGCTAGGGCTGCTGTAGTAAAATACCAGCAGACACTTAACGCCCTAACAGTTTCGAAGACTGGAAATCCAAGATCAAGGTGATTGCAGGGTTAGTTTCTTCCAAACCTGGCTTTTCCCCACTCTGCATCATCCTACCCACTGTGTCCTCACAAGGCCAACCCTCTGTCCGTATTATGTCCTAACTGCCTCTTTTTTATTTATTTATTCATTTTTTTGCTATAGGGCACATGTGCTCACCAGAGAGACAGAGAAGCAGAATGCAAGAAATCTTCCCCCCAGGGGGATGGATGGTCATGCCACAGTCCCTTCTTGGGATTTTGGGCATACATGCACACACACTCAGCATGAGTTTCAAGCTGCCAGGTCTGGGATTCAAACTGCGTTTAGCCATGTGAGAGTCTAGTGCTTTAACCACTATGCCACCCCAACCTCCTCTTCTAATAAGCACACCAGTCTTCGTGGATTCGGGCCCACCTGAATGGTCCTGTTTCACCTTCATTACCTCATTCAAAGCCTTGACTCTAAATGTAGTAGCATTCTGAGATACTGCAGGTTAGGGCTTCGACATGTTGCTGGGGGTGGGGAGGAGACACAGTTCAGTCCATAACTGTTATCAGAGAAACGTGAGAAAGTACAAGAGAGTAAAAAATATGTTTTTAATTGTTGATTTTTCCATCTTTCTAACAATCACTTTTAGCGTACATCTTCTGCAGGCCTTATTCCTTGGCCCATGTGAGCATCCCAATAGATTTTTAACACCTACTGATATTGGTGTTTTGCAGCTTAGCAGTTCTCACTAATGTAGGTAATGAGCAACTTTTCATGTGGATAATGATACATCTACATGACCGCTTTCACTGCCTGCCTCATATTCCATTTTATGTTTCTACGTAACACTCACACCATATTGTTATTATCACTAAAGCTGCTCCAAGATGAAATATTTAAAAAATAAATTGTAGATGCATTGGTATCAAAATGATCAGGCTTCAGTATCAAAATGTTCAGGTTTTCCTACTGCGTTTTGTTTGTGTTAAAGGTTTTCTTTTTTAGTGTAATTCAGAAACAGATCTGGACAATTAATTACCACTGGGTGTCCCAAAACCATCCCAGGAGGTAGCACTCTTCCAGAGAAAAGATACCTGCTGGCAGTACGCATGACACCTGCCCTTTCTGAGGTCCTCTTTCTACGTGTCACGTATTGGCCTCCCTGGGGTTTCTCCTCTGCTGAGTCTGCAGCTCATGGCTCACACGCTTTTCTCAATTCTGCATCATTCCAGGATATCGACACCTTCAGCTGCGAAACCTCCACAATGAAGTCTTGGAGATCTCTAGTTTATTTATAAACAGCAGGAGGATGGAAGAGGCTGCTGCTGGCAGTACCGTGCCGGCTTCTTTGGTAATTAAGTTCTGTGTCACTCAGCTTTTGCGTGGGGCTCCATTCCCTGAAGGTGGGCTTTCTTGTGGTGCAGGTAGGGGGTGAGAGTTACTGATTAGGCCGCCATTCTGTCCATGCTACCTAATCAATACAAAGGGCTGATGCTGGGCTTTAGTGAGCATTTTTCAGAGCTACTCACTCAAACCTCTGAATAACTTCAAGAGGTCCTATTCCTGACTCTCTAGGTCACAGGTGAGGAAGGGAAGACAGGATTGTGTCCAAGGTCACACAGCTGAAAAGCAGCAGACCTGGATTTAAACCTACATTCGTAGAGTCCCAAAGCCTATAGTCTTAATGAGCACATCGCTGTGTCTGCCAAAGAGGTCAGCCAGAGTTAATAAAATGGCCAGTCCCGTAGCTAATGGTTAAGGGAGTCAGATCCCACACAGGCAACCATGGTTCAAATCCCAGCCCAAGTGGCTTGAAAAACACATCAGGCACAAGTGTGAGCCCCAAGTCCTAACAAGATGGAGAAATGGAGGAGAAGGGATAGCAGCATGGCCACGTCCCGTTGTAGAGGGCTTCCTCTCTCTCCCTCTGTCTTTATCTCTCTGTCTCTCTCTGAAGAGTGTGATTAAAAAAAACAGGGAAAGGCTGATTAAGCCAAGACTGGCAAGAAGCATCTCAATTTTTCTAGAAACTTCAGGTTTGAGCAGGAAAATCTTTCGCTTTTTCAGCAGACCAGGAGCGGAAGGCTCAGGAGGAGCAGGGCTGCGGTGAGCGACAGGCATGGTTAGAGACATACAGTGTGTCCTGGTGCGGGGAGAGGCATAAGCTGCACTTTAACAAGGTCCCCACGGAAGGTTTGTGCCCACTGAAGTTCAAGAGCCCTTGGACCAGAGTTTACCCCGCTATTGCCGGGTGCTTTATTTAAACAAGAAACTGTTTTAGTTAAGTAGTTAGTTAGTTCCATTATGTTTTTTGGGTTTTGGTGGTGGTGGTGGTGGTGGTGGTGGTGGTTTTCTTGGCTATAGAGTGTGTGCACTCACCAGAGAGAGAGAGACAGACACAGAGAGAGAAGGTGAGAAAGCACTCCCCAGGAGGATGGTCAAGCCACCATTCCTTCTTCATTCTGCTCTCAGGATTGGGGGCACACACAGACACCTAGTGTGGGTCTGGGACTCAGACAGTGCTGTCGGCCACGTGGGGTCCAGCCGCCTTACCCTCCGCACCACCTGCTGGCCGCTGTGCAATCTATTGATGTGCCTAGATGCTGAGTCTCCAAGGGCAGGGCATTTTATTGATCATTTTATTGTCCAAAACCCTATCCAAGTGCCCTGCAGAGAAATGAAACTCAGTAAATATAGTGAATGTCACTTCAGGAGTAAGGACAAATGTGCATTTCGGATAATACCCGTCCCTAATAATGATGGAAAGAGACACTGATTTAAAATGAATTAATATTCCACGTGCTGCTAAATATCCTACCGGACTACGGAGGAAGACGGACCATCACCTCTCTACCCTAAGCTGCATGCGGGTATAAACGGATCTTCGTCTTTGGCATTGATGTCCCCACACGTAGTTCTGAGGACTAGCACTTCAACACTGAATAGAGCCGCAGTGCCCTGTTCTTCAGAGTGAGGAGAAACTTTGTGTTCTTCTTGACAGATGTTTAATACAGAAGAGAGAAAATGTTTGCAGACTCACAGAGTCACAGTGCATGGGGCCCCAGGCCCAGAGCCCTTCACTGTTTTCACTATAAATGGAGGCACCAAGGCAAAGCAGCTTCTCCAACAAGTAAGTTCACTGAGCCATGGTTGGGACAGTCCGACATCTCACGTGTATGGATGTACGCATGTGCGCGCGCCTGTGTGTGACCGTACTCGGGTGCACATAACTATACACAAGTCCATGCTGAGGATGTGCCTCTGATTATTTGTAAGTGTGTCACTTGACATTAAGATCCACTCTGAGAGGGCCGGCAGGTGGTGTGGTGGTTAAGGGCGCTAGACTCCCACATGACCGACAGTGGTTCAAGTCCCGGACCTGGCAACTTGCCTTCTCACTTTCTTTCTCTCTCCCTCTCGCTCTCTCTCTCTCTCTGACTTAGTCCCTTTCTAGTAAAATTAAATAAATAAAGTTAAATAAAATATTTCTTTAAAAAAATAAAAATTTAAAAATTAAGAATAATTTTTTTAAAAAATCCACCCTGAAAATAATCTGAGTGATCTTGGTCCCGCTAGACAAGCTCCCTCAGCCTGTAAAGAATTTCTAACACTTGTTCAGCCACATAAGGCACGGGGTTCAAGAGGGACAAAGACAAGAATGAATGGTCCTCCAACCATATCTATTCTTTCTCTCTAAACCTAAACATGAGTTCTCATATTCCTTCGTTTTTGTTGTTTTTGCCATAGGGTGTGTGCACTCACTGAAGAGACAAGAGAGACAGTGAAAGGGAAAGTGAAAAATCACCACAAGAGGATGGCCACACCACAATGACCACACCACTTCCTTGTCTTCCATTCACCTCCTAGGATTTGGGCCACACATGCACATGTGCCCAGCATGAGTCTCAAGCCATCAGGTCCAGGACTCGAACCATAGTCAGCCATGTGGGAATCCAGCACCTTAACCTCCTTGCCACCTGCTGGCCCTCATCTTCCTTCTTAACACAGAGCCTGTTAATCAATCAGAATGTGCACAGGAGCAGCATAAAGTCTTCCATCCTAGAAGCTGGGTCAGAGTCTTAGAGCACTGGTGAAAGTCATTATAATGGTGGCTATTATTATTGGGTTTTGTTCTGTAGCCATGTTATGCTTTCAGCTTCAATTATCAAAGGAAACTAAGACATTATTACTATTTACTAATCCCATTTTATAAATGGGAAAATTGAATCACCAAGGGGTTACATATCTTGCACCTCACAGAACCTCACAGCCAGGAAGCATTAAAAGCAGATATCAGACTCAGGTCTTCCTGATTCTAAAGCTTTGTCTCAACAGCTCTGTTTGTATAAGGCCTGGAGCCAGCAAAGAAAACACCCCAGAGGCACACTCTCAGGGGCTTAGTAAGAGGAGAGTTCCCGGCCAGGCCTAGGTGGCGCAGTCTGTAGTGTACTGGACTGCAGTGCTAGAAGCCACATGGGCAACCATGAGTTCAGATCCCAGGTGGGCCTGAAAACACACCAGGTGTGTGTGTGTGCGTGTGCGTGTGTAAGACCCTGAGGAGCTGGTAGACTCAGAAAAAGGGATCAGTGTGATAAGATCCTGTTGAGGACCTTCTGTTTTTCTTTCTTTCTTTTCTTTCTTCCTCTCTCTCATGCATGTGCACATGTTCTCTATAATAATTTTTAAAAAGAAAAAAGAATTCCCAGGAACTTAGATCAGATGAGAATTTAGCCTGTGAACCTTCCATGAGAAGACTATTTCTAACATGCCAAAGAGGGCATCTTAGTAAAAGCTGGGCTAGATTCTTTGCCCTCAGTCCTGTGTTGTAAGATTACAAGGGCTAAGTTCATGAAATGAGAAATCTAAAATTGTTAATTCAGTAGGCGCTCTCATTCCAGCAGTGGGAAAAATAGTTAGACTGTCTGGGGATTATGAATAAATTGTGCTGTTGCCCAGAGTGGACATAAACAATCCTTTCTGGACGTAAGGGAATTCTTACATCCTCCAAAAAGAATTATGCAACGCTCCAGAGTAAGTTTCACTTAAAAATTGCACATCAAGGACCAGCAGTTGGCATAACAGCTATGTTGCTGTACTCCCATGTAGTCAACTGAGGTTCGAGTCTCGAACTCAGTGGCTTGAACTCAGTGGCTTAAACTCACGCCGGGCGTGTGTGCGTGCGTGCCCAAGATCCTGAGAAGAGACTGGAGAAGGGATTGTGGCATGGCCATCTCCCCTTGGGGGTGATTTCTCGCTTTCTGTCTCCCTCTCTCTCTCTTTCTGGTGAGCGCACGCACCCTATAGCAAAAAACTTAAAAAAAAAAAAAAATTGTGCGTCAGACCCATTGAACACTGAATACAGATTTGTCTCAAATTTTTGCCCTGCTCCTCAGAAATGTGCTTAAATTTGTTTGCTTTTTCTTTAGATCCTGCTGACTGAACAGGACCCCAAACCTATCACCACTGACTATTTTTTGATGGAAGAAAAATATTTTATTTCTAAAGAAAAGAATGAATGCAGGAAACAACCGTTCCAGAGAGCCATTGGTCCAGAAGAAGAAATCCTACAGATATTAAGCAGCTGGTTTCCAGAAGAGGGTTATGTGGGCAGGATTGTTCTGAAAACCCAGCAGGAAGTAAGTGTGCCCTGGAATGACCCTCAGGGTCATAGGTCACTGTGTGATTGGCCATATCTCCACTCACCACCTCCCTCACTCCCAGAATGCCTCGTAATTGCAATTTGGTTTATATTATTCATCTTGAGAAAATGTGGAGAAATGGTTTTATTCTTTACATATATTCAGAATATTATCTCTAAATTACAGAAATTCAGTCCAAAAACCATCCCTTACAGAACAAAGGGAACAAGAATTTAGAAGACTCCTTGGGCAGGCCCTGTAGCCTAGTGGTTAAGGGAGCCAGATCCCGCATGGCCGACGGTGTGGTCTGAATTTCAGCACTGGCAGCTTAAAAACTAGTAGGCACATGGGCATATGTGCCCTAGATCCTGAGAGGATGTAGAAATGGAGGAGGGGATGTAGCGTGAGCGTGCCCCACTCGGCTGGGGAGTGCTTTCTCCCTCTCTCTGTCTCTCGTGGCAAGTGCACACACCCTCTGGCAACTTGGAAAAAAAAAGGATTCCTTGTACCTGTTATCAGCTGTGGGTCCAGTATTTTATTTACAAGGGATTTTCAAAAAGGACCACAGAAAAGGTGTATTATAAAAAAAACTATGCATGGATTTCAAAATAGTTTTGCACTAAGAACTTGTATTTCCTAAAAATTTCTTCTGAGAGAGGGAAGGACAGTGAGACAGACAGACAGGCTCGCTGACAAGGTCTTCTCATATGCTCCACCTTAAACAAGCCAGCTGGGATCCTGGGCATGCTCACACGTGCCCCTGTGCTCAGGGAGGCCCAGGATCTCCCCCACGTGGGCCCACTGTGTGACCGCCATGCCACCAGCTGGCCCCGACACTCACACTTGAATTCCACTTTTCCACAGACTCACTGAAGTCCTCACATGCATGCATGAAAAGACACTGTTGTGAGGGGCACATTATTGTGGAATGAAGGCCTAGAGATGTTTACATTTGGGGGTGAGGCGCCTTCCTGTTAGTGCCTGTTAGAGCAAAAACCTAACAAAAGGGGAATAAAAAGAAAGAAAAAAAATATATATATATGATTATCAATGAAATAACATATTTTGCAGCCAAATCCTATCATGCATTAAGATCTCTAAGAATGGACAGGTGGGCCAGCCAATGGTGTGGTGGTTAAGGTGGCTGGATCCCACATGGCCGGCTGTGAGGTTCAAGACCCAGACCTGGAGACTTGAAAAACATGTGCATACGTGCCCAAAATCCAAAAAAAAAGGGGGGGGGATATGGAACATAAGAGATTATGGCATGACCATTCTCCATGAAGGGCCCTTTCTCACTTTCTCTCTCTCTCCCTCTCTTCCCCCAGGGAGCATGCACACCCTGTGACAAAAAAAAAAAAAAAAAATTTTTTTTAAATGTTTAAAAGGAAAGACTAGACTTGAAATGAGCATAATCTTGTGTGGAAATGAGTTATAGAACAGCATATGTAGAAGAGTGCAATCTCATTTTCTGTAATAAAAGCCAACAACATGGGGTACAAAAAAACTTAAGTCATGTGAATTGCAGTGTCGTGACTTAAGGTTAGGGAAATGATTGGAGCAGACCCAAGCAGCTGGCTGGCACGGTCCACGTAGCTTGGCGCCCCCTGGTGGCAGTTAGCCATTCTGACGCCTATCAGTGGGGATGATTCTGGTCCTGTGGCTGGTTGGAATTTCCAGAATTCTGGTTAGTTAACACAATTGCAGAGCCTGGCCCAGGGAAATCAGGCTGGGAGAGTGCTGGAGATTGGAGAATGCTCCTGGCAAGTCCTTTCTCCCGGCGAGGGGGTCACCAACTGTTTATCTGCCTTGCTTCTTCCCATTGAGTCTCCTTTTTGCAGATCACTTCAAGTCACCCCCACTTGAAAACAAGGACTGACGGAGAACAGGAGCCATCCTGACATCCCATTATAGCTCAAGTCCCATAATTCCAGAGCCTGTTGATTATATTTATTCACATATAAAAATACATTTGTATACCTACTGCAGATGTTTAGAAAGACATGTAACTTAACAATTGAGATTCTGGGAGAGAAGGAAGGGGGAAAGGTGAAAATGGAGAAGTTGCTTTACTATTAATATACTGATGCACAGTTAGAATTTATTTTTAATTTGGCAGAGGTTGCATGTGCTCACTGGAGAGAGAGACAGACAGAAGAGAGCACACTTCCTCCCATGGGGCCGGCCAGACTGCAATCCCTTCGCCTCCATTTCTCTGTTTTCAGGGTCTTGCGCACACACATATGCACACACATGTGCCCAGCATGTTTTTCAAGCCACCAGGTCTGGGACTGAAACCATTAAGTTGGCCAAATGGGATCCAGCCACCTTAACCACCATGCCACTGGCTGGCCCATGTTAGAAAATTCTAATAAGGTCATTAGATATATACTTTTTTTTTTCACTGAAAGTCAACTAGCCGACTGGCTGATTCTCATAATTATGGAGAATGATGTTGATATTCCTTTCAATGTGCCTTATATCCAGCCATCATTTCAGCCCTTTCACCATGAATTAGTTCAGCCAGCCTGGCTGAGTGTCATGGTGACATGATTCCCATTTCACATGTCTAGTTTTTTTTTTTTTTTTTTTTTTTTTGGAATTGTTCTTTCTCTTTTTTTTTGGAAGAGGTTTCTCCTCCATTCTCCTCTTGGGATATCTTGGGCACGCACGCACATGCACCCACATGCGCCCGGTGTGAGTTTTAAGCCACCGGGTCCGGGACGCGAACCACAGTCAACTACATGGGAGTCCAGCGATATAGCCATTACGCTAATAGCCGGTCCCACATGTCTAGCATTTTTAAAGTGGTTTTCATTCATGATAGAACATATGCACATTGCAGAAGAGAGAGAAAAGAGCACCCTCCCAGGGCCTGGTCGTGCTGTGATCCCTTCCTCCAGTCTTGGGCACCTGCCCAGGTGCCTGACGTGGTTCAGACTGACCGGACGAGGGATTTGAACTACAGTTGCTATATGGGACCTAGCTTCTCTTGAGCATTACCACTGCACCACAGAACTGGCCCTCCAGTATTTCTTAAATGCTTAAGGTCTATGTGGGGTTAGTGGGCTTTCTCTCAAGTGAAACTCACGGTGTTCTGACTTTATCTTTCTACAAATTCATCTGCGGTTTATTTGGACTCTCAAAACATAGGAGCAGATTAGGTGGTTCGTTCTCATGAATCAACATCAGCAGAAATACAGTACTTTCTTCCTCTCACAAGACAGGGATGTCCTTTTAGAATAGTTATTGGAATATATAGTTAATATGACTATGAATGAAATATATAGTTGATAGTATATGAAGTATAAAGCTAAGATGTTGTTTACACATTACCAAAATACAGCTGAAATTTTTGCTAGAGTCTTCTTTCTTGATTCTGCATCATCTTGCCCTTCACTCACACCTTTTTTCTTCTATAACACAGACCCTAGAAGAGAAAATCATTGTGCAAGATGACAAAGAGGTGATCTTGAGCTCAGAGGAGGAGAGCTTCTTTGTCCAGGTACACGATGTTTCTCCAGAGCAACCTCGCACCGTCATCAAAGCACCCCGCATGAGCACTGCCCAGGACGTCATTCAGCAGGTGAAGACCTCCCTGCTCCCCGCAGGCCCTTCCTCATGGTCAATCACTGAGCAAATCAGATGTCTCTGCATGGACAGCTCACTTGATGAGTGAAGTTCTAGAACGGGTGCCTACACAGGGAGTGTGTGCCTCTTGAGGCTGGGCAGTATTAGTTCATGCCTCAGCAGATAGGTAGCTGGTATCTGTGGTGGGCCTGGCCTGATCTCTACAGAGCACTGATCATCATGGATTCCGGAGGTGGCCCTGCAGAGGAGTGGTTTCATTTCCCAGAAATGCCTGAGCTCACACCTAATGACCGTCTCTCAAAGATCAGAGAGGACAAACAGGACGCTCACACTGACCATCTTCCCTCCTCTAGGCCATACTTCTTTGTTTCCATGGTTGCAGAGAGCTGTTTACTTCCCTCATAGCCTCATCATGGTTTGCATTCATTAAACACCTATTCGAGAAATGATACTGCTTAATGGTTAAGAGCAAAGACCCGAGACCAAATTGCTCTAGGTTCTAATCCCAGCTCAGCTTTTTGTTTACTCTGAGATCTTGAGCAAGGCCTCAAATCTGTGCCTTGGTTATTATGGCAGTGTGCTTGTAAACCAGCTCTCTTTAAACCATGTTAAATCCTGATTTACTTCTGTTGTGTAAATGCTCCTGCCATGGCCGATTTCACTAGCTTGTTCAGGTGCAGGTAAAGTTGGCTCCAGCACACCACTGTGAGGTAAGTCAGCACACAGGCCATGTGAACAGTGTGATGGTACGGTCTTCATGTGACCATTGTGGAGAGTAAGTCAATTTGTGGACAGTGTGGGGCCAGCAGCTGGTGTGGAGGCCAAGGTGCTAGATCCCACACAGCCAACTTCCTGGTTTGAGTCCCAGACATTGTGGCTTAAAATGATGCCTGGCTCATGTGGGTACATGCTTAAAACCCTGTGAGGAAAATGTAGAAGGGACTGCAGTGTGACCATCCCCTGGGGATCATTTCTCACTTTCCCTCTCCTCCTCTCTCCCTCTCTCTGTCTCTGGTGAGTGCACACGTGTGTGTGTGTGTGTGTGTGTGTGTGTGTGTGTGTGTACACAATGCCTAGGACATGGTAAACTCTATTTCAGAACTATTTGCTATTCCGAGTGCATGATAATCTGTTCAGTATTGATTTGGGATTCCAAAGGACCCAGACATTTATATCTTTTTTGCTCATCTTTGTTTTCCCAAAGCACTGCACAGTACCTAGAATATAAGAGGTGGGTCCTCACTAGACATTTGATATGTGAATAAATGCGTACATGAAATCTATTCTTGTACTAAATGGAATGGGAGATCAGGTGACTTTTGGAAGTCTTTCAACATCTAAGCCCCTGTGATAAAGAGGCAGCCAAGAGGCTCCACGGGGCAGCGCCCCACCCCTCACTGGCTGCACGACCTCTGTGTCTGGTTTTGGTGCCTGCAGAAGCCAGTTCAAGTCTTTATTCTGTCACTTACTATTCTGTGCATTCTGGGATTTGCTTAACCTCTGTATATTTAGGCTTCCTCATCAAAAATGAGGACAAGATGAGTTACTCATGGACTGCTGGGAGGCTAGTGAGGTACACCACAAGTACAATTGCACCCATGTAAAACAAGCCGGATGACATGACCCAGAAGAGCCGCTCCGCCTCTAACCATGTATGCCGGTGTTCCTCCCTGGTTTCATTTAGAATGAAGGCAAATGTCAGAGGTACTATGTCTCTATTCAGCTTCTCACACCTTGTCTTTCAGACCTTATGCAAAGCCAAGTACTCCTACAGCATCCTCAGCAACCCCAACCCCAGCGACTACGTGCTCCTGGAGGAGGTGGTGAAGGACACTGCCAACAAGAAGTCTTCCATCCCCAAGTCCTCCCAGCGGGTCCTTCTGGATCAGGAATGTGTGTTTCAAGCCCAAAGCAAGTGGAAAGGTGCAGGGAAATTCATCCTTAAGCTAAAGGAGCAGGTGCAGGTAAAGTTGAGTCATTCTGCTCTCTTCATAAATTATTTTGTATACATAATCACACTGAAATCACATTTGGGAGCCAGTGAGATACACGAGAAAGTTCCCGAGTCAGAGAATTTAGTTGGGAGAAAACTGTTTTTGTTTTCGCTGCATGAAAAGAAGCATGCTCCCCTCTGTGGGTAAACAGCCTTGAGAGGAGAGTCCAGCGGCCCTTCTTTCCGTAGCTTATTTCCCAGAGGAGGAGGAAAGGGCTCTTCTGACTTCTGTCATGTGCTCAAGGACTCTGAGTTTACCTAATATCGATGGAAGGTTCTTTTTTCCTGCAGGCATCCCGGGAAGATAAAAGAAAAGGCATTTCTTTTGCAAGTGAACTCAAGAAGCTCACCAAATCAACCAGACAGCCCCGAGGACTCACATCGCCAACTCAGCTTGTGGCCTTCGAAGGTGTCCAAAACAAGGAGGAGAAACCTGTAAGTGGCTTGTCCTCCAGTGACACCATGGACTATCGACAGTGACCAACAGCAGCACGTTCCACCCAGGTACACTAAGCCACTGCACCATTATCGAACAGGGCACAACTAGGGAGAAGGAGGTGGCATGGTAGTTAAGGCGCTGGACTCCCACGTGGCTGACCATGGTTCAAGTCACAGACCTGAAGGCTTGAAAAATCATGCCAAGCATGTGTGCACATGTACCCAAATTCCAAGAGGAAAATGGAGAAAGGAATGCAGCACAACCATCCCCTCCCCCCCGGGGGGGGGGGGGGGGTAAGGGGTGTGATTTCTCACTTTCCTTCTTTCTGTCTCTCTTTCCAGCAAGCACATGTGCCCTATAGCAAAAACATTAATTAAAAAAAAAAAAAAAAAGCCATAATTTAAACTATCTTGTAAGGCACAGTTGGAACAATATCTTTTTCTTTTCCAAGTGGAAGCTATCCCCTGAAGTCAGGCAGGAGTGATGCCTTAAAACGGGGAAAGGGCTCGGAAGATACATGTATCTTGAGCTTTCATCATTTTAGTCTTCCTAATTTATAATAACTAATCAAAGGCTGCCAAAGGGCAACCGGCTTGCCCAAAATACTACATCAGCCTCATTGAATCAGACACAGAAGTGCCTTAATTATTGATAATTCACGTTGACGATCTTCAAGGGCTCCATGGATTATTCAGCATTTATTTCTTTGTAGTACTGTCTTATGCTATTCTAACTTAGGCTTGATTTAGCCTAAACAACCTCATCCCATCTTCATAAGCAAAATATAAATCGGGCCAGCCTATGGCTGGATGGTTAAGGGAGTTAGATCCTATACATGGCCAATTGTGTGATTCAAGCCCCAGATTCAGCGGCTTCAAAAACATACTGAGTGCATATATACGTGCGCCTAAAATCCCCAAATGAGGGAGAGATGGAGAAGGGATTGCAGTGTGACCATTCCCCATGAAGGGATGGTCTCACTTTCTCTCCTTCTCTCTGGTGAGTGCACATGCCCTCTGGCAAAATTTAAAAAATGAATAAAAAATAAAAGTCTGGCATGATTTGATGTTTCTCTGGCAGGATGTGATGATTAAAAAGCAAAATAATGTAACAACTCTCATCTTGAAAATGCAGTAAATTTAGGGCTTCAGAGCCAGCCCTCTCCTTGGGGTTCATAAACAGAATAAATTTCATTTTAACTTCAGGCAAATTATGTATATGGGAACTGAATAAAGACACCCAAAGAAACCAAACATGAATTTGGCCCAAAAAAAGGTCCGTACATTGAGACCATTTTCCTATGTTAAGGAGCAACTCCTAAAATAATGGGTGCTCTACAAAGAGCTGCAGCTTTCAGGAACAGACAAGGCCAAATACAGGCAACTGTCTCCTCCCGCTGCTCATCCCTCTGTTCTGAGAATCAAGGTTACTGAGAGAGAGAAATCTCAACTCTGGCAACAGTCCACAGGACGCAGCATCAGGTAGTAGTGAGTATATCAAACAGTGGGCCTCTGAGGAGGCTCCGTGCTTTTTCTATTGAGCTACATCTAGAATCACAGTTTTATAAGTTCCAGACTCATTTTCTTTTCTGCACTGGTGATGTTGAGACAATCAGTCCCACCTCCAAAAAAGAGCTTTAGGACCAAGGACCAGCACTGCCTCTCCACATTAATTTTTTAAGAATCATTTTATTATTTTATTCATTCATTCATTTACTTTTCATCTGACCAGAGAGAGACACAGAGAGAGCAAGAGAGGGAAAGTGAGAAAGCAAGCAACCAGGTCCAGGACTCAAACCATGGTCAGCCATGTGGGAGTGGCCAGTGCCTTAACCACCACGCCACCTGCTGGTCTCCATCCAACATTAATTTTGTTTGTTTCTTGTTTTAATTTTGCCAGAGGGCATGTGTACTCACAGGAGACAGCAAAAGTGAGAAAGCATGTCCCATGGGGAACAATCATGCCACAATCCCTTCTCCTGCATCTGCCCCTCCTCTTGGGACTTTGAGCCTCCATACACGTGCCTGGCATGTTTTTCAAGTCGCCGGGTCTGAGACTTGAATCACAAGATCAGCCATATGTAACTCAGCCGCTTTCACCACCACACCACAGGCTGGCCTCTCTCTCCAACTTTTACAAAATGATTCACCATGGCAGTGGGTCTGTGAGCCTGCCATCATGACAGTGATCAAAAGTTTTAAATTTTCAGGGCCAACAGGTGGCATAGTGGTTAAGGTGCTGGACTTTCACATGGCCAACCATGGTTTGAGTCCCGGACCCAGCAGCTTGAAATTGACATCAGGCACGTGTGCATGCATGTGTACGTGCATAGAATCCCAGGAGGAGAATGGAGGAGAGGGATTGCAGTTGACCATTCTCCCTGCCCCCCGGGGGGGGCGTAATTTCTCACTTTCTCTCTCTGTCTTTGTGTCTCTGGTCAGTGCATGGACTCTACAGCAAAAGTTTCTCTAAAAAAATATTTTAAAATACGTGTGTGTGTGTGTGTGTGTGTGTGTGTGGTTTAAATATTGGCCCAGCTGTAGGAGCACCTGCTGGTAGATACTGCTAATCAGCAAGCTAAGGCCACATGGGAGACCTGGGTTCAATTCCTGGCCCACTCTTTAAAAAAAAGCCAAACCAGGTGGCGTGTACCTGTAGTCCCAGCTACTCAGGAGGCTGAGACAGGAGGTTCACAACATAGTGAAACCCTGTCGGAAAAAAAAGAAAAGAATACTAAAACATTGTTTCCATATTCAGAACTTAGCATCAAATAAAACTCAGGAGTTACACCGTCACACACACACCTGTTATAACTTCTGTGACAGAGTACAGTCACAGTAATGCTAATTGGTCATAAGTATACTACTCTAGGGACCAGCAGTTGGTGTAATGGCTATGTTGCTGGACTCCCATGTAGTTGACTGTAGTTCGAGTCCCGGACCCGGTGGCTTAAATTCACACTGGGCGCATGTGCGTGGGTCCCCAACATCTCTAGAGGAGAATGGAGGAGAAAGGGTTGCGGCATGGCCATCCTCCTGGGGGTTGATTTCTCGCTTTCTGTCTCTGTCTCTGTCTTTCTGGTGAGCACACGCGCCCTATAGCAAAAACCTCTCAAAAAAAAAAATATATATATATATTACTCTATACACAAGGAGTCCTCTGTGTACTACAGGGTTACACCAAGTATGTGAGGATATAACTCCACTAAACATTTTACTTGAAAAAATATGCATTCTTGGGGCCAGCCAGTGATGTGGTGGTTAAGGTGCACATGCATGGCCAAGAACATGTGTGCATGCTAAAATCCCAGGAAGAAAGGAGAAGGGACTGAGGCATGGCCATTCCCCCAGGGGGTGTTTTCTCACTACCACCCCCAACAAGTGCACACACCATATAGCAAATATATATATACATACATACATACACACACACACACACACACGTATTCTGTAATGAACACTATTAATTGCTTATAATTTTAGGATATTAGCGAAGGGTGATGATTCAGGCAATTACCTTTAGATTAAATTCTCCTATAGCAAGCAAATACTTAGAATAATTCACTTGACTTAGAGAGCTTCGCTTAAAGTTGGGGAAGCTTCTCTTTAAAAATAGCCATTGTTGCATCTATGGGAATTCACATCCCATTTTGTGACCTCTTTTACATAATGTTTCTAAGAAAGGCTTTTGTGTATATGCCCATGAGAAAATAAATTCAGTATTTTTGATGCTGAGTAAGATATTTTGTTATTTATTCTATAATGATGGCCTTCAAAGTTTCCATAATAATCATCTAAGAATGAACAGTACCACCTTAATCTAATAGCTGAAAGAATTCCACCTTTTCTTAAGTTGAATAGTTTGACTCTGATAAAAAACAAAAACTTTCTAAGGAATGTGGTGTTCCAGAGCAGAAATAGCCTCATGTCCTACCTCCCAGGAACATGGTGTCCTAACACTGAGTTCGTAGGACAAACCCAACCACCAGAGCTGTGGGTTTCTGTGGGTCAGACCACTGTGAACCCCTGCTGTCCTGTAAATGTTTCTGCTGCGTCTTTTCCCATATATTAACAAGCCTACGTGTGCAACCGTTACAGATGAAGATCTTATGGCAAGAAGTTAAAGTCAAGAACCAACAAATGTAATTCTCTCTTTTTTTCATTAGACTTAAACTGGAAATTGATGATTTCTGAAATGAAGCCTTCTTCACACCTGTGAGGTCCACGCTGAGGACAAGCAAAATGGTACTGGGCTTGTGGCCACCAACCAACTTACTGATGAAGAAAAGCAGCCCAAGGAATTGTCACTCACAAATGTTTTCAGTTGGGAAAAAGACATCTCTAGGCTTGTAGTACAGGACGGAGAACGAAGGTCAGCAACTATGTAAAAGGCCAGATAGTGAATCTGTTAGGGTTGGAGGCCATACGGTCTCGGTGGTCAACTACTTAACTCTGCCGTTGTAGGGCAAAGGCAGCATAGACAGTACAAACACGGATGAACATGTATGTATTCCAATAAAACTTTATTTATGGACACTGAAATTGGAACTTCATATAATTTTCACATGTCACAAATATCCTTTGGAATTTTTTCCCACCATTTAAAAATGTAAAAACTATTCTTAGTTCAGGGTCGTAGAGAAACAGGTGAGAGGCTGGATTTGGTCCAAGGGCCATAGTTTGCCAACCCTCCTCATACAGCTGGGAACAAGACGCACAGAGCTCTGAAAACAAGAGCTAGTTTAGCCATGGTGTATGGCTGAGAATTGGAAGCTTTTGGGCATTGCAGATGTAAATATGTCCTATAAAATAAGATTCATTAAAAGTATTCAACTTAGTTCCTATATTGTGTACCATAGTCCACTTTTCTTTATTCACATAGAAATGATACTGGTCTTTTTCTTAAAGGACATTGCTGATCTATTCATAGTTTATTCAACTTTTAGTTTTCACAAAATGAATTTAGAATGATGTATGATATCTACAGAGTTGTAATGTCTTAACAAGAAACCTAACCTATTTTTTTCAGAAGCAAAAGCAGATCAAGTTAGTGTTTAAGGTAAATCTATTTATTTTGCAATGTCTGTACTGACACTGTACTTATATATTTATTATACATAGCTTTTTTGTTATCACTATGGTTTAGAAGTGTTGGTGACTCTCACTATCTAAAGACAAATCAAAAGAGAAAATGCTGTGAGTATCTGAAATAGGTTAGGCTTTTGTGTAAAATGGCTTCATCTTCATTGACTGATCCAAGTCACACTTGCCATTTAATGTAAGTTATTCTTAAAAAGTTGCTATACAAATCTACCAACTAAGTGCAAAGGAGGCTTCTTATGCTTGGCATGAAGCAAATTATGGCTTTTAGAGAAATCAAATATTTTGTGTTCCCCTAAAGTAAAACCAAACTTATCTTTTCATTGGTATTAATTTTTAAGATGTTATATAAACACTAAAAACCCTAACCTTTTCTTTGAGAAGTTTTTTCTCCCAGTTATAAAAATGAATAAAGCAATCTCCATGTTTTCTGAGTATCCTAAAAATAGGAGTGTTAAAAATACACCACACAAAGCCAGCCCCATGGCCTAGTGGTTGGGGAAGCTAGATCCCACATGGCCAACTGTGTGGTTCAAATTCCAGCCCAGGCAGCTTGAGGGACAAAGCTGTGTGTGTGCAGGCACGCCCACAATCCCTACAGGATGGAGAAAGGACTGTGGAATGACCATGCTGCACTGGGGGTTGCTTTCTTCCTGTCTCTCTCTGGTGTGTACACATGCCCTCTGGCAAACTTTTTTAAATTTAAAAAATACACAGCTAACACGTCACTGGACATTCTCACCAAGTCAGAGCCTTATTGCTAAAAGACCATTTTCTTGTCAAGAAAATTCAGGTTATACCAGTTTGACAGTTTTTACAGGGCTATACTTTTTTTTTTAATGATAATAATGTAAGCAAGTACCCATGAGAGGGTGAAGGAGAGAAAATCCAACTTTGTCAGGGTCCCCTTATGCCATAATCCCTCCCCCCACCCCACCCCCACTCCCACCCCGCTTTCAGAGACCTGGGCATCTATGTACCTACCTAGTGTGTTTTCAGGCCAACTTGGGAATCCAAACCCATGGACGGCCAAAGGGCACTCACATTACCTCTGCTCCATGGCAGCTAGGCCAGGTTTCCTGTTAAGCAAATAATCAGTCTGTAACAAATGCACAATGCTTTTAAAAACATTACGAAAGCACTTTATTAAGCTTCTATAAACTAACAGACCAAATGTTTTAGCTTGTCAAGTGTTGAAAATCAAGTCACTGGTTTAACTGGCTAGAGCCAAAACGAAAATGCCGCAGAGTAATGAGCTGAAAAGCAAGACTGGTCTTTCAGTTTTTCATTGGCTTTAATGCTTTCTAAGCTTCACCCATTTCACCCCCATGGCCTTGAACATACTTTTTGATTTGGCTACATACAAGCCTAAAACTGAATTTGAGGCTGACAGACCAGACTGTTGACAAGCAAGTGAACCAGCCTATCAACCGTGTTACATCCCAACTCGGTGGTTCAAGTACATACAGCCACAGAGCAACCGCTCAGACTTACCACCAGGTCTCTGGCATGGGAATCCCCTTTCTCAGTCTGCATGAGTCTCAGGAATCCCCTCAGTCCTTATCCTGTACCCACAGTCAGTTAGTTCAATGCATGAAGCATTCACTATTATACAAGACTCCATATTTCATTTATAAATCTATACATCATGCACCCATGGTAGTACTCAGAATAAACACACACACTATTATGCTGGTTTTAAAGAGTTAGTTTTATTTATTCATTCATTTATTTTTAATTTGACCAGAGAGAGAGAGAGACAAAGAGAGAGACAGACAGAGAGAAAGTGAGAAAGCAAACCACCAGGTCCAGGACTCAAACCATGGTTGGCCATGTGGGAGTGTCCAGCACCTTAACCACCATGCCACCTGCTGGTCCCATGCCAGTTTTATAATATTGTGCTGTAGTGTGCCTTGTTGCTTCCTGGCACTTATCTAATGGATGCTTTTTTATGGCCAGAATGACATTATTCTAGTGTGGTATCCCATGATATCTATTGAAAAATACATTCTCTATGGCAACAAGACACACAAGACATATATTTTTAAGCTCCTCACTTATTGACCAATTTACTTAGAGACATAGTTGCAGGAACGGGATGTGGTGATTAAGTAAGGAGTGCTTGTACTCTTGTATTTGAGTCTTCAGGATTTTAAGGACATATTAGTTTAAAATGTGAAAGGTAGGTAGCATGGAGATTAAGGCAGCTGGATCCTACATGGCCAACTGTGTTGTTTGAGTCCTGGACATGGCAGCTTGAATCACACCTGCCCAAAATCCTGAGAGGAGAATGGAGAAGGGATTGTGGTGTGGCCATCCCCTGAGGGGGTGATTTCTCACTTTCCCTCTCTCTGTTTCACTCAGTGAGTCCAAATGCTCTATTATAGCAAAACTGAAAAATAAAGGATCTATTACAACTGACTGACACAACCTGGTAGTTGCCAAAAATATGAAATTTTTATTTAATGCTTATCTAAATTACACAGTTCCATCAGTATACTAAATGAAAGACATTACTCTATTATTTAGAATGCATCTAAAATAGCCATTAAGACTACCCCCTCTAACATTTCATATTTTTTAGGCTGTAAGAAATCAGCATGGCAAACTCTTTATCACTGAAGTTGAGATGGAAAAAAATCTAACTGTGCAAGTTAGGTTCATTACCATGTTTTTTTAAAAGAATTATTTTTATTTAATTTCATTTGTTATTAT
Organism: Tupaia belangeri chinensis; assembly: GCF_000334495.1. NCBI lineage: Eukaryota > Metazoa > Chordata > Mammalia > Scandentia > Tupaiidae > Tupaia > Tupaia belangeri. Next base: position 6,155,306 of record NW_006159692.1, read on the forward strand.
TTTTCAACTTGATCAGACAGAGATACACAGAGAGAGAAAGGAGAAGCGAGAAAGCAGGTCGCCAGGTCCAGGACTCGAACTATGGCTGGCCATGTGGGAATCCAGCACCTTTAACCACCGTGCCACCTGCTGGCCTCTCATTACCATATTTTAAGAAACTTTACTAAAAGTGAAAAGGAGCCTAGCTGCGTGGTATGCACCTGTAATCACAGCTACTCAGGAAGTAGAGGCAGGAGGGTCACAAATTGAGTTCAACGTGGGCAAGGTAGTGAGATGCTGTCTGAAAAACTTTTTAAATCTATCTGGAAAGAAAAGATAAGGGAACTAACCCAGTGCGATGTGTGATGCTGGAAATAGCAGCGAGTTCCTTGCTCCTCTCAGTGGCCCGTGCATCTGGCCGTTTTGTAAGATCATATGAGATTACACAGCTGGGGATAAATCTATAGGAAGTAATGATACTACCTGGGTACAAAGTGCTTTCTCCAAAGCAAGCCTCTTTTCATGTTATCCTTAGCAAGTGTAAGATTTCCAGATCCTCCTACTGGGGGCAAATCTGGACTCTAGACTCAACAAAAGCTGGGCTGGAGGCCAGACAGTGGTGTAAGGATAAAACATGATGCCCCACGTTGGGCGCCACTTGCCGGGACCTGAAATGTTCTTGGCTGAAATGTTCTTCTGAGTGGGGAAGACTGTGGATTAGAAATAACGCAGTAACACACACACAAAGACACACAAGAATAGAAAAGTGAGGATTGAGTAGGCCCAGCCTCTCTGATGGAGAAGTTGCGACTAGGAACCGGCCTCAGGTTTATTCTTTTTAAGGGGAGAAAATAGGGGAAGAGGAAATAGGCTGCAAAGAGAATGGGGGAGAAGGAATGCAAAGCCAGTTGTTTTGGGGGAGAATCTAATAAACACAATAACTTCTTTTAGCCTCATACTGCCCAATAGTATGGGGTATCAGATATCAACAACAACAGGAAAATAACCGTTAACGACAGATACCACTTTTGTATGTAAATACTTCTCAATAGCCATTGCTAGAGTAGCTCACACAAAAGCCCATTTCTACATTTGTCTAAAGGTCAAGTTCTAGGTTTGCATCCACAGGCCTCCCTGACAATACCAGGTACATGCATGCCCATGGTTCAGGGCTGGCTAAGGCGGGGGTGGACTGTGGCATTAAGACCCTGTTGAGTAGGGCTGGCTGGCAGATGGCATGGTGGTTAAAGAAGGTGCTAGATTCCCACATGGCTGACTGCAGTTTGAGTCCCAGACCTGGCAGCTCATTTTCTCACTTTCCCTTTCTGTCTGACTCCCTCTGGTCAAATTTTTAAAATAATAACAAAATTAAATAAATCTAAAAAAAAAAAAAAAGGCCCTGTTGAGGCTATTATTTCTCTATTTCTGTCTCTATCTCTTTTGTTCATAGAAGAAATAAATAAATTTATAATAAAACTTTAAAAACCTGAGTTACAAGTACCTTGTTTTTAATCAAACTTGCTCTGGAGACATGGAGGCTTATTCATTAAAATGGCCCTCATACTGTGGGAGGCTGCGCACCAGCGAGTCTGCCAAGGTTCCTCAGAGAGCAAACAATTACCATGATTGGTTCCCTTCAAAAAACCTGACCTTCGAAACCTTGCTCTGATTGACCACTAGAATCCCTCAAATTTGCATATCCGGCACCTCATGATTGGTCCAAAAGCAACCAATCATAACCCACCATTTACAACCAATCACGGCCCACCGTTTACAACCCACCAGCGTGTATATAACCACAATGCCTGGCCCACAGCAGCCAGACGACCAGGAAGACGACACAGACAACCAGGAAGAAGACGACGACCAGGAGGGCCTGAAGAGCTGAAACACTGCACAGTCTCCAGACAACTCTGAAGACCCTGAAGAGCTGACACTGTATCGGCTCCAGACGACCTGGGAGACTCTGAAGAGCTGTAACACTACATCGTCTCCGGATGACCCTGGAGAGCTGTGACACTGCGTCGTCTCTGTGCTGCTCACAATAGATGATGCAACCCTGAAGAGTTGTAACACTGCGTTGTCTCCGTGCTATACCTTGCTGCCCACAATAAACAGACAACACTGAAGACACTGTGTCATCTCCGTGTTGTAACACTACGCCACTTGTCCCGGCTCTCACTCCTTCACTCAGGAAACCTGTTCGACTGTCCCCCGGGTCGGGACACATACGACCTGCACCAGTTTCTCTTTTTCAATTACGTCTCCCCTTCCTCTGTTCTCTTACCTTCTGGTATCTCTGCAGGCCACTCCTCCTCTGGCCAGAGACTGACAGGATTTGCTTGATTCTGAAAAGTAACTGGGGCTGGGAACCAGCAGTTAGCGTAATGGCTATGTCGCTGGACTCCCATGTAGTCGACCGTAGTTCACGTCCCGGACCCGTGGCTTAAAACTCACGCCGGGCGCATGTGCATGCGTGCCCAAGATCCCAAGAGGAGAACGGAGGAGAAGGGATTGCGGCATGACCATCCCCCCTGGGGGGTGATTTCTCACTTTCTATCTCTGTCTCTCTGTCTGGCGAGTGTACGTGCCCTATAACGAAAATCTCTCAAAAAAAAAAAAAAGTAACTAGGGCTAGCTTACTCATTGGTCCAGTAAAACTGAACTAACTCTGAACACAAAGCTCCAAAACCAGGTTCCCATGCTAATAAAGGGAAGGACTTCCCTGGCTGGTGTCATCGCTCTCACACTTGGCACAATAAGAGGCAGCCTGCAAGGAGCGTACTCAGGCTAGCATTCTAAACACCTTCTCCTTCTCTGTTGCTTCTCACACACCAGTAGTGAGGCCAGAAAAAGTGAATACCTGGGCTCTCTACAAAAGTTGAGAGAGAAAAACAGTGCCGCCTCAGGCCAGCCCAAGGCTGGTGGTTAAGGCAAATGGATCCTAAGTAGCCGACTGCACAGTTTGAGTCCCCAAGAGAATGGAGGAAACAGAACTGTGGGGTAGCCATCCCCCCTGGGGTGTGTGTTTCTACCTTCTCCCTGGTGAGTGCATGTGCCCTAAGACAAAGTAGGAGGAAAAAAAACATTGCCTCTTGCACAAAGTACAGAGTTGAGTCAACGTTGCCATGATCCATTTTTTGTAATTTATGCTCACTGCCATCTAGCTAATTCCTAGAAGCAATCCTTGGCTGGAATGGACACAAGACTATCTGAAATGAGTATCTCTGAAATACTGAATCTCCACAATGACCAAGCTATTACTCTGTTACCTCTTAGATTCAAAACATACTATGCTCAAGCCTACCACCAAACCGTCCTCTGAAAACATCCCTATTTCAGGTGACGCAGGCCTCTGGATTTTGAAACAACAATGTATTCCCAACACTGGGTAATGGCTGTATTCCAAGTGCCATATGAATAATCTGACTCAGTAGGAAAGTTGAAGAAGCCCTGAGGCTAGGTCTTAGCCATTACACCAAGTCACTTTTTAAACGCCTCACACACACAGTACTAAGGACACAGAAGGTGCTGGATCTCTGTCTAGTTTTAAAAACATTATGGCTATCCTCTACATACAGTTTAACACACTTTAGGGTGTGTGACTAGTGACTACAGCATTTAGCTCTGAAAACAAAGCCCATCGGCATAAAACTACGTAAGTTGATACACAAATACTTTATTCTCAAATTCATATCCGATGTGTAAACGCTATCTGTGTAACTTCATGGTCCCACTGTGATTCTCTAGACGTGGAACAAGACAGACAAAAGCATATGCATGAAGTAGCTGGTGAATGTCTATGACAAAACTGATTCTTCACCGAAATGACAGTTTCGGTTGCCAAAGTGAAATAAATGTATTTGCATATATTTGGAAATAAATTATCGGTACCATGTATTGGGCACTTGCGCCCTGATGAGGACAGGACTTTAGTTATCCACACAAATACCTGAAACACTCCTGGACTTTGTTTTATGTCTAAAAGAGCAGTTACAAGCAATTATTTATATGCTGAATCATATCCTCATAATTAAAAAAGCAAGCTTAAAATAATATGACCTCAAAAGTGTTTTTAAAATCATACATAAGACTATGTTAAGAAGGCAGGGCGATGACAGCTACTTGGGAAGTTGGGGCAAAAGGACTGTGAGTTTGAAGCCAGCCAGGGCAAAACACATGAGACTTGGTCTCTAAAAAATGTCTAAGAAAGGGATATGCTGAGAGACTGGCATGCAGTGGTGAGCTGATATCCCCACTCTGCTGGAACCGGTAAAGGAATTTTCAGTTTTCATTTACCTCATGAGGAAAAAAAAAGTTCTAAGCTCCAGATCAAAATAATTGATTCCTATGGCTCTGAAGCAACAAGAGATCTATTTAGTGGGGCTGTTGTGTGAGGCACAAGGGGAGGAAACATTTGACGGATGGGAAAATGTAAAGCTCTCTGTAGGACAGAAAAAAATATATATGTATACTATATATATATATATACACATATATATATACACACACATACACACACACACATATATATATATATTATATACACACACATATATATAGTATACATCATGATGGGGACTTAATGGAAAATGTGAAATTAATCTGAAAATAAATTTTAAAAATAAAAAATTCTTGGACCAGCCCATGGTGGTTAAGGCAGCTGGATCCCACATGGCTGACTGCCCAATTTGAGTCCCAAACCAGGCAGCTGGAAAAATATGCTGGGCACATGCCCAAAATCCTGAGAGGAGAGAAACAGAGAAGGAACTATGGTGTGACCATTCCCCATGCAGAATTTCTCACTTTCCGTCTCTGTCTTTCTCCAGTGAACATACATGATTTCTGGCTTTTTTTTTTTTTTTTTTTAATTTTCATATTCCAAGAATAGGAAACAGAGAAAACAGGTGCTTTATTCAGCTATTCACTGTAGGGAATACTTACAACCTGGTCACTGAAACACACATTTCATGGTTCATCCCTGGAATGTGGGAATAGCTACTATATAAAATACTGCTTTACCATTACACTTGTAATAATGGGCATTTTAGAGGCAAGACAGTGGAGCAGGGCAAAACATGGTGTTCTGGGACGGTTCCTACTTTGGATCTGGAAACCTCCCTACATATGCTGGACACGTGTGTATTCATAATCTGAAGCTGGTGGAGGCTAGGGGTGAATAGTGGTGTGAAGACCCTGTTGGGAGTGTGTACACACATGCGTGCTCTAAGAAATAAATAATAAACTCTAAAAAAAAAAAAAAAAAGAATAGGCTCTTCACCTATACAGAATTACACAAAGCTCCTCACTGGGAACAACTTTATCCCTAAAACAGAATGGTAAAGCCGCAGACTTGGTTTTTCCCTATAACTTGCTTGGAGAGAAATTCTCTCCATCACTCTCCAGAGCGTTTCACAAAATGCAAATAACTTCAAGCAGACCAAAATTACATTCAAACCTGCTTTCAAAGTACCCATAATGAGGACCAGTGGTCTGGTGATTAAGGCAGGTGGATCCCACATGGTTGACTGAACAGTTCATGTCCGAGACCCAGCAGCTTGAAAAACCCAACACGGGCATGTGCACAAAATCCCTAAAGGAAGGAGAGATGGAGGAGAGGGACTGAGTATGCCTACACCCCAGAGGGTTGCTTTTTAACTTTCCTTCTCTCTCAACAGTGAACACATGTGCCCTCTAGCATATGGAAAAAAAAAAAAAAACAAAAAAAACCAAAAACGAAAGGAAAAAAAAAAAAAAAAAAAAAAAAACCAAGTAGCTACAATGAATACTCACTCCAAAAAAAGAGACCAAAGTAGCAGATATTCTTTTTTTCTTTGCAGGATTATTTATTTAATTTTATTTATCACTATTATTATTTTTCGATTTACTACATGGCACGTGCAATCACCAAACAGAGAGAGAGGGAAAGTGAGTGGGAGTCCAGCACATTAACCACCATGCCACCTGCTGGCCCCACTATTTAATGTTTTAGGAGAGGGCACAGAACAGGATAACTTTTTGTTTGGTTTTCGGTTTGTTTTTTATAAACAAGACTTCAAATTTCGCTTTTCTCTTGAGTTTCCACTGACAGGGTCTCATCTGAGAGGTCAGGATAGGCCAGGTGGCAGTTACCCTCTGGAACCTTCCCATGTGGGTCTGCCCGTTTCACTGCTATCCCACAATCTGGCTCCTTCCTTCACATTCGGTTTTACTCAACTCTGCAATTCAATTTTAGGTGGTGGTCTCTGATAGATTCTCTCAGGAACATCAGGCTAAAGAAGAGCTTCTGGAAGCAAAGGTTTTTAATTTGTGGGGTTTTTTCCCTTTTCTTTTTTATGTATTTATTCATGATACAATTCCCTTTAGTCATTTCCTCAGTTTCCAATTTGATTTTACTCCTATCTGCTCTCCTGCCACTATCCAGGCCTGTTACTCAGTAGCAGGTTATTCCTGACGTGCATCATTCAGCATGAACCTGTGTCCAATTTTAAGCCATTTTTTCTTTTCTCAAATATCGTCATATAAATACACTCACTCAAATTTGAAATGTTTCTCATATCCACTGATGGTATTACAATAAAATATTTAGTCTTAATGAATAGTTAGTTATAAAGAACTGCTAAAGGGTAAAAAGTGTTCTTAAGAACACTTAAGTGAGCTTAAGATCGATAAAGAAAAAAAAAAAAAAAAAAAAAAAACCAAGTAGCTACAATGAATACTCACTCCAAAAAAAGAGACCAAAGTAGCAGATATTCTTTTTTTTTTTTCAGGATTATTTATTTAATTTTATTTATCACTATTATTATTTTTCGATTTACTACATGGCACGTGCAATCACCAAACAGAGAGAGAGGGAAAGTGAGTGGGAGTCCAGCACATTAACCACCATGCCACCTGCTGGCCCCACTATTTAATGTTTTAGGAGAGGGCACAGAACAGGATAACTTTTTGTTTGGTTTTCGGTTTGTTTTTTATAAACAAGACTTCAAATTTCGCTTTTCTCTTGAGTTTCCACTGACAGGGTCTCATCTGAGAGGTCAGGATAGGCCAGGTGGCAGTTACCCTCTGGAACCTTCCCATGTGGGTCTGCCCGTTTCACTGCTATCCCACAATCTGGCTCCTTCCTTCACATTCGGTTTTACTCAACTCTGCAATTCAATTTTAGGTGGTGGTCTCTGATAGATTCTCTCAGGAACATCAGGCTAAAGAAGAGCTTCTGGAAGCAAAGGTTTTTAATTTGTGGGGTTTTTTCCCTTTTCTTTTTTATGTATTTATTCATGATACAATTCCCTTTAGTCATTTCCTCAGTTTCCAATTTGATTTTACTCCTACCTCCCCCCCTGCCACTATCCAGGCCTGTTACTCAGTAGCAGGTTATTCCTGACGTGCATCATTCAGCATGAACCTGTGTCCAATTTTAAGCCATTTTTTCTTTTCTCAAATATCGTCATATAAATACACTCACTCAAATTTGAAATGTTTCTCATATCCACTGATGGTATTACAATAAAATATTTAGTCTTAATGAATAGTTATAAAGAACTGCTAAAGGGTAAAAAGTGTTCTTAAGAACACTTAAGTGATCTTAAGATCTCGATTTTTCTGTGCTCTATGTCCTATTAATGTAGTAACTGCATTTCAGTAAGATCAAGTCCAAATATTTTTCCTTTTAAACTATACCTTAATATGACATCATTAAGAAAAAAATTTCCAATTACTGGGAGACAAAAAAAGCCTTTCAATTCCCTTCATGAAATGACACTTTCAGACCTGAAGCATAAATTGCACCATGCAAAGACTAATTCCTCCTCTTCCTAATCATTCTTAGGAAGTTTCCTTGTATAAAAGAAAAGTCCTAAATTATCAACAGATCTTTATGTGTACCCGCACACACACGAATACACAAGAAAGTCCACGGCCTCTTCCTTCTCTTCGCTCTACTACCGTAATGACGTTTCCAAACATCTGGCGAAATCCAAGGGTGACTCTGTAGCAACTTCACTGCAATGTCTTTTGATGAGTTGATTTAAATCTTCATTCAAAAGTGAATCCCCCTGTAAAACTTTATCCTGGAAAAATATTAAAAGCAAGAGTTAGAAGTCTCTTTTGCTATTAGCAATAGCCAAGCTGTGTGCAAAGCTGAAAATGATAACAGCTGATACCAACAAGTATAATAATGACAAATGCCTGGTTAGGTCATAGGCGCGGCCTAACTGAACGAAACAGTGTCAGGACTATCTCTATAAATGCCAACAAGACATCTATCCTACCAACTCCTAAACATGGAGGGGAAAAAAAACACCTCTTAAACAATTAAGCAAGCTGGAATTATAGGTAAGAGAGATGTTCGAGACCGGCAGTTGGCATAATGGCTATGTCACTGAACTCCCATGTAGTCAACTGCGGTTCAAGTTCTGGATCTGGTGGCTTAAACTCACGCCAGGCACGTGTGCGTGCCCAAGATCCCGAGAGGAGAATGGAGGAGAAAGCACTGCGGTGTGGCCATCCCTCCCCCTGGGTGATTTCTCACTTTCTGTCTCTGTCTGTCTCTGTCTTTCTGGCGAGTGCATGTGCCCTATAGCAAAAACCTTTCCAAAAAAAAGAGGGATGTTCATTTGTTTTTTATTTCTTCTTTAAAAAAAAAAAGGAAAAGTTATCGCATACCTTCTTTTTAGAGTTTGAAGATTCAACTGGAGGATTAAATGTCATTTCCGCCATACTATACGCCTCAAAAAGTTCAGCAGCAGATCTATAATCACAAATACATGGCACGTAAAGTCACTACATATCTGTGTGATTTGAAAATAATTAAATTGTACCCAGAGAATGACTCATTATTCAAAACCCATTTATTAAGGTATAACATTCCTGC
>NW_006159692.1:6164542-6167421 GCF_000334495.1 Tupaia belangeri chinensis
GCTTCTGAAGTCAACCAACTCATTCACTTAAATATTAAATTCCCAGACTACATCAACATGATCTAACTAAACTGATGCCAAAGAGGTCTAATATACACTTAGAAATACAGGCCTGCAGCACAGACAGCAAGTTCAGCAGAAGACCTCCAGTCAGTGTGATCACCTCTCAACTTATTGGAGTTATAGCAACCACATGCACCTAAGTCAAACTTAGTGACGGAGGCCAGAGGAATGCGGCGTGGAGCTATCCTCTGTGGACATCAAACACAGCTCAACTCTTTAGCTGTTGGTCTGGATGAAAAATCAGGAGAAGCTGACCATTCAGGACAGAATACATAACCATACCAATGGCATAAATTAATCCTTAATGATTTGGGGTTAGTTCACATTCTCCAAAGGAGCTATGTAAGGGCCTGCAAAAGCTACAGTTAGGGTCACATCCTAAGCTCCATCCTCCAGGAAAAGACCACTAGAAGTCTCCACTAAACCTCTCCCTCCCCCCTTCCCCAACCACACTGGTCTCTCTGGGGAGCACACGTGTCCTCTAGCAATTGAAAAAAATAATAAAAAAGAGTGAAGGAGCTGGCACTGTAGCACCGTGGTTAATTGCTGTGCATGGGAAGCTGGATCCCGCATGACCTACAGTGGTTCAAGTTGCAGCCCCAGCGGCTTGAAACGCAAATTAAGCACATGTGCGTGCGAGCCCAAACTCCTGTAGAATGGAGGAAAAAGGCCTATAGAGAGGGAGAGATGGAGCAGAAGGGATTGCAAAATGACCATGTCCCATGGGATGATACTTTCTTACTTTCTCTGTCTCTCTGGTGAGCGCAAACACTCTGCTAAATTAAGAAAAAAATAAGAAATAGAGAGAAAGAGAAATGAGCACCCTTCACAGGGTCATGCCATAATCCCATTCCTTCAGTCCTCCAGCCGGTCAGACCTCAGGCACTCCTCCATAGGCTCAGCCCACCTAGGGAGGGGACTTGAACTGCAATTGCCATGTGGGACCAGCTTCTGAGCAGCACATTCCTGGCTGTGCCATGGAGTCAACCCTAAGTTTTGTACTTTTAGAATAAGGCGATACTAAATGCTACCTTCGGCTTAGCTCTGGTTTGAGTGCTTCTGAGCCTTCAGAGGGTGCGCCAGCCATCAGGTGAGCTGCAAATCTCTGCACGACAGGATGGTAATGTCTCTGCAGAGGAAACATGACAACCACATTTAGCACAGGTCAATACTATACAAACACTATCTACGCCAAAGATTATATTCAATAAAGTCACACTCATTTTACTTTTAAAAATCCGTATTTGTAGGGAACCAGCAGTTAGCGTAATGGGTATGTCACTGGATTCCCATGTAGTCGACCGCGGTTCGCATACCAGACCCGGTGGCTTAAAACTCACGCCGGGCGCGTGTGCGTGCGTGCCCAAGATCCCGAGAGGAGAATGGAGGAGAAGGGATTGCGGCGTGAATCACCCCTCTGGGGGGTGATTTCTCGCTTTCTGTCTCTATGTCTCTCTCTCTCTGTCTGGCGAGCGCACGCGCCCTGTAGCAAAAACTTCTCCAAAACAAAAATCTGTATTTGTATATGTCATTCACTTGAACCACAAACCTACAGAATGAATATTATCTTTGCTTGCAAGAATAAAATACTAATGTATTTGATGGCCAAGTAACCAGCGACATGGCTTACTCTTGCTTTTACAATAGGAAAAATATCAAAAAGTAATTTCTCTTTCAGAATGAAAAACGTTACATTTACAAAAGGTTACCTGATGCATTTATTTTCTGTAAGTTTCATTTCTAATACTGTCCACGCTATTAGGCTCACAACATGAATATGCCTGCTTCTGAAGTCAACCAACTCATTCACTTAAATATTAAATTCCCAGACTACATCAACATGATCTAACTAAACTGATGCCAAAGAGGTCTAATATACACTTAGAAATACAGGCCTGCAGCACAGACAGCAAGTTCAGCAGAAGACCTCCAGTCAGTGTGATCACCTCTCAACTTATTGGAGTTATAGCAACCACATGCACCTAAGTCAAACTTAGTGACGGAGGCCAGAGGAATGCGGCGTGGAGCTATCCTCTGTGGACATCAAACACAGCTCAACTCTTTAGCTGTTGGTCTGGATGAAAAATCAGGAGAAGCTGACCATTCAGGACAGAATACATAACCATACCAATGGCATAAATTAATCCTTAATGATTTGGGGTTAGTTCACATTCTCCAAAGGAGCTATGTAAGGGCCTGCAAAAGCTACAGTTAGGGTCACATCCTAAGCTCCATCCTCCAGGAAAAGACCACTAGAAGTCTCCACTAAACCTCTCCCTCCCCCCTTCCCCAACCACACTGGTCTCTCTGGGGAGCACACGTGTCCTCTAGCAATTGAAAAAAATAATAAAAAAGAGTGAAGGAGCTGGCACTGTAGCACCGTGGTTAATTGCTGTGCATGGGAAGCTGGATCCCGCATGACCTACAGTGGTTCAAGTTGCAGCCCCAGCGGCTTGAAACGCAAATTAAGCACATGTGCGTGCGAGCCCAAACTCCTGTAGAATGGAGGAAAAAGGCCTATAGAGAGGGAGAGATGGAGCAGAAGGGATTGCAAAATGACCATGTCCCATGGGATGATACTTTCTTACTTTCTCTGTCTCTCTGGTGAGCGCAAACACTCTGCTAAATTAAGAAAAAAATAAGAAATAGAGAGAAAGAGAAATGAGCACCCTTCACAGGGTCATGCCATAATCCCATTCCTTCAGTCCTCCAGCCGGTCAGACCTCAGGCACTCCTCCATAGGCTCAGCCCACCTAGGGAGGGGACTTGAACTGCAATTGCCATGTGGGACCAGCTTCTGAGCAGCACATTCCTGC
>NW_006159692.1:6167452-6177890 GCF_000334495.1 Tupaia belangeri chinensis
GTGCCATGGAGTCAACCCTAAGTTTTGTACTTTTAGAATAAGGCGATACTAAATGCTACCTTCGGCTTAGCTCTGGTTTGAGTGCTTCTGAGCCTTCAGAGGGTGCGCCAGCCATCAGGTGAGCTGCAAATCTCTGCACGACAGGATGGTAATGTCTCTGCAGAGGAAACATGACAACCACATTTAGCACAGGTCAATACTATACAAACACTATCTACGCCAAAGATTATATTCAATAAAGTCACACTCATTTTACTTTTAAAAATCCGTATTTGTAGGGAACCAGCAGTTAGCGTAATGGGTATGTCACTGGATTCCCATGTAGTCGACCGCGGTTCGCATACCAGACCCGGTGGCTTAAAACTCACGCCGGGCGCGTGTGCGTGCGTGCCCAAGATCCCGAGAGGAGAATGGAGGAGAAGGGATTGCGGCGTGAATCACCCCTCTGGGGGGTGATTTCTCGCTTTCTGTCTCTATGTCTCTCTCTCTCTGTCTGGCGAGCGCACGCGCCCTGTAGCAAAAACTTCTCCAAAACAAAAATCTGTATTTGTATATGTCATTCACTTGAACCACAAACCTACAGAATGAATATTATCTTTGCTTGCAAGAATAAAATACTAATGTATTTGATGGCCAAGTAACCAGCGACATGGCTTACTCTTGCTTTTACAATAGGAAAAATATCAAAAAGTAATTTCTCTTTCAGAATGAAAAACGTTACATTTACAAAAGGTTACCTGATGCATTTATTTTCTGTAAGTTTCATTTCTAATACTGTCCACGCTATTAGGCTCACAACATGAATGACACCTAGAAAGGGAGCCTGCCAAAGTCTCCTTGGATGGGCCCAATGCAGACATGCCTGATAACGATCTATTCAAAACAGTGTTAGGAAAGCTTTCAGGAAATCTTCCACACCCTCGCCTCACAAAACTGTCATTATGTTGTTTGTTAGAAAATATACCTCTAGGGACCAGCAGTTAGCGGAATGGCTATGTCACTGGACTCCCACATAGTCGATTGCGGTTCACATCCTGGACCCAGTGGCTTAAACTCACACCGGGCGCGTGTGCATGCGTGCCCAAGATCCCGAGAGGAAAATGGAGGAGAAGGGATTGTGGCGTGGCCATCCCCCTAGGGATTGATTTCTCGCTTTCTGTCTCTCTCTCTGTCTGTCTGGCGAGTGTATGTGCCCTATAGCAAAAACCTCTAAAAAAAAAAAAAAGAAAAAATATACCTCTACAGCTTAAAGAACAGTAAAAATGAAGACTGTAACATATTAAAACAGGAGTTCTGAGGAAAAAAAAAAAGGAAGTCTAAAAGGAATTGGGACAAAGTATATTAAGTCCTCCAGCAATACTCTTTGGGGACAAACTGAGAAAAATTGCCCATGATAAATAAATAGGGTCATTCTCACCCGCAGTGCATGTAATTCCCACAGAGCAGTGTTCTGAGCGTTGCAGTACTCGGGTTCGTCCAGCTCAGGGAGGAAAACCCCACTTCCTTGAGATTCATTGTCAAGCAGTAGATCTGTTTTTGGGAAAGTCTGTGAAAATTCATAGAAACAAAAAAATTAAATAAGTTAATATTGTTAATTTAAAGGATATTATAGGTCTATACTTTTACTTGCATTTTAATTTATGGTTGTATAAAAGCTATAGGCATAAGGTTTGTTTTGTTTTGTTTTGGCCAGAGGGCATGTGTACTTGCCTGCAATGGGGCACAGCCACACTGCAATCCTCTTCCCTCCCTTTCTCTATCCCATCAGGACTGGGGTTCACGTGTACACATACCCAGCATGTTTCTCAAGTTACCAGGGCCGGGAATGAAACGAGTCAGCCACGTGGGGTCTGGCTCCCAATGCACAGTGTTTTACCACTGCACTGTAGGACCCACCAGCATAAGATCTTTTTTTCTTTTTAAAGAGTGATTTTTACTATAGGGCACATATACTTGTCAGAGAGACAGAGACAGAAAGTGAGAAATCACCCCCTCTGGAGGGATGGCCACACCGCAACCCCTTCTCCTCCATTCTCCTCGTGGGATTTTGGCCACACATGCACGTGTCTGGTGTGAGTCTTAAGGAGCCTGGTTCGGTACTCAAACTTGGGTCAACGATGTGGGAGCTCAGTGACATAAACATTATGCCATCTGCTGGTCCCCAGCATATGATCTTTACACTGGTTTTGGTTTTTGTTTTTTGGTGTTTTTTTGACTTACTGATTGCCAGAGGGTACATGTGCTCACCTCAAAGAGACAGAACACACTCCCAATGGGGCATGGTCATGCTGCAACTCCCTTTCCTCCATTTCTCCATCCCAGGATTTTAGACTCTCACACAGGTGCCTGGCGTATTTTTCAAGCCATCAGGACCATGATTTGAACTGCAGTTGGTCATATGGGATCTGGCTTCCTATGCATAGGGCTCAGCTGCCGTGCTACAGAGCTCATCTTATACCTAGTTCTAATAAAAACACCTTAGACCCAGGTGCAATGGCACAAGGGGTAAGGCAAGCTGTGCAAGACTGGGGCTAGACTGGAGGCCTAGGTTCAGTTTCAAGATCAATGTAAACGGGTTGGCACAGGAAGGCATACCACAATGCTAGTTAACTGGGGTATTCTGCAGCCAGGGTAAGAGAGTTGCAACATATCAAAAATATCCATCTCTCTCAATAAACAAACAAACAAACAAAGATAAGAGGATAAAAATGGCAGAAGACTATTTTGCCTTGGCTTGCTTTGAAAAGAACTTATATTATCTTGCAAAACGAAACAATAGTCTTTTCACCCTGTAATCCCACTTTAAGGAATTTAATATGGAACTATTTATATTCAACGTATGTATAAAGATATCACTATAGCATCATCTGCAATAGAAAAAATAATAATAACCAATATCAATCAAGAGAAATAAAAGGAGCATAAAAGTTAGACGGCCTAGATTGAAATCCCACCTGTACCACTTACTAACAATGCCACTTTAGATTAGTTACTGATTTTCTCTGGACATCAGCTATTCTATTCTATAAAGTGGGAGTAGTAAAATTAGCCACTTCATAGGCTTACAAAGAAAAAGAGAGTTATTTTTTTATAGCATTTATAACAACAGCAGGCACATAGTAAGAATTGTGTGTTAAATAAGCCTTCCACAGTCATTACAAAAGTAAGATGACATAAAAATACATTCACTAAAAAAAAAAACAAAAAAAAAACTGTAGGACAATATATGACATAATTCCCTTAATACTCTTCATTGAGAAAAAGGATGTACCCGTGCGTGGTATGTTTATATATGAATATAATAAAAAAAAAGGTCTGGAAGGATACCTACTCTAAATGCTCTAAATGGTAAAAATGGTTACTTCTGGGGAGTGTAAATGGGTATACGATGCTTTCATTTTGTAATTTTATGCACTTCTTTTGTCACCTGATTTTGTTATAAGTATGAATTATTTTCATAATAAAAATAATAATGTAAAAGGGGGAAAAAACATGCACCAAACAAACAAACAAACAAAAAAACACTGCACTATCAAGAATTTAGTTCTGGGACCAGCGGATGGCGTGATGGTTACGTCACCGGACTTCCACACAGCTGACGGTGGTTCGAGTCCCAGACCCATGGGCTTAAAACTCACAGTGAGTGCATGTGCGTGTGTGCACGTGATCCTAAGAGGGGGATGGAAGAGAGGGAATTGTGGGATGGCCAGCTCCCCCGGGGGGGTGATTTCTCACTTTCTGTCTCTCTAGAGAGCACATAACGCCCTATAGCAAAAATCTCTCTAAAAATAAAAAGACTTTAGTTCTGTTCATTTATATCCAAACTTACATGCATTAATATTCTGGTAGTTGCTAAAATGCCAATGCTTGAGTTTGGAAGAACATGAAGAGCGAGGGTACAAAGGCGCTTGATAAAGGCAAGGGCTCGCTGCTGAGAAACTTGCTTTCTGCGCTTGGTTAACATCACGTCGAGGCACTGCAGCACAGTCTCAACACCTTCATTGGTGGCACCTGAAACAGCAGATACAGTTGCCAGTACTATTCCCTTTAGGCTTTCACTGAAGCCCAGAAAACCCCAAGAGGAGCTGTCATTTATGGTTCCAAACCATTTCCCTAACCAATAAAACAGTGCTGTGTTTACTGCATCACCATCAATTCCAAAAGTTCTCTTTCCAGTTCTTACATGAGGTTAAATACAGAAACACGGCACTAGCAAGCCAGTGTTTTATATACCAGTTCCTATTTCTCATTTGTCACCAACTATAATTCTGGTCTTAACAAATTCCTAAAAGATAAATATGGCCCAACTCAGAAGGGCACACGCATGCCCACGATACTGATGAGCTAAGTGGGGGAGAGGGAATCACACTGTGAGAAGACCCTGCCCAGTCTGCCCCAGACTCTCCCCCACCACCTCCCTCCCATGCACACATATGCACTAGTATACATAAAAATTTTTAAATATTAAAAAAAAAAAAAATGGAAACATTTTATGAAAACACTACCTAAACATACATACCTGCATGTAACTTAAACAGTGTTTTATAGAGATGTGTATAGAACTTCATTGGGTCAATATTCAGCACATCACCTTTAAAGTAACAAGCACCAATTAGGTACATTTCAGCCTCCAAAGGTAAAGCAAAAACAACTTGATTAAGGAAGTATCTTACCTTGCCCAGAAAGAATATGAAAAGCAGTCTGGACACAGTGAAGACTTTCTTGATAGCTTAGGTCCTTTTACAAAAAAAAAAAAAAAAAGAGGAAGAGGTATTAGAAAGATAGTCACCAGTTAGAACTTGAAAAGTAATTCATTAGTAGAGTTACTTACACCAGATTCAATGAGAGTATGAAGAACTACTAGTAAGTCATCAAAAAACTCCACATTTATAAGGTGAGCAAACCTAGAATCAGACAAAACTTAGTTAATAGATACTAATAGTAAAAGAAAAACTAAATCAAGTAAAACTGAAGCTTGACTTTAAAATTTTATCTATGGCCAACAGGTGGCAATGGTGGCTAAGGTACTGGACACTCCCACATGGCCAATCACGGTTCAAGTCCTGGACCTGGTGGCTTACTTTCTCACTTTCCCTTTCTCTCTCTGTGTGTCTCTCTCTCTCTGGTCAAATTAAAATAAATGAATGAATTATTTTTTTTTAAATGTTTTATCCTGGAGCCACACGGTGGCACAGAAGTAATGCAATGCCCTGCCATGCTGGGCCTACCTTCCCCAGAGGGAAGGTCTTGGGTTTGTAACCCAAGACCTCCATGTACATGTGGGGCACACAGGCGCGTGCCTAGGGTCCAGGCTGAGGCTGGGGGTGGGAGCATGACTTAAGGACCCTGTTGACTGTTGGGTGCGCCTAGCCCCCTCTCATAGAAGTAACAGAGCTTTTTAAAGTGTGTATATGTGTGTGTGTGTGTATACATATATATACCCCAAAAAAACAACTGTGCCTTTAAAATTCTTTATTTCAAAATGTTAGTTATGGAGATAATAGTGATTATGGATACTGTTCATTGATTTAGATTGGCCTTCTCGACAGCTCTCACACTGCTGAACACAATACTCGGCAGGAAGGTATGAGACAACTGAACAGACTAAAAGTATTTCTTAAAGACTTCTGCCCTGAGAAAGAAGGGCTAAGAGCAATGTCCCCGAGGAATGTTCAGCTTTGAGGGAAACAGGGAATGGAATGGGAGAAAGAAAACACTCTGCTACTGACAAGACTATGGATCTATGGCACCTTTAAAGATAGAACACTGGACTGCAGTCCAGCTCAAGCTCTGCTATTAACTGCCCATATGACTCCAGGTAATTTGACTATTGTGGACCTCTGTTTCCAAAAATAACTGATTCTAACCAACAGGGTTAGAGAAGGAATCAAATTAGCTACTAAATGGCAAAGTAGTCCATACTATAAAATATTAGGTACTGATGCAGCTTCAAGTGTCTCTCAGTATCAGAGAACCTCTGACCCTATGTTTAGTGCTGGAACAACGAAAGACCTCAGAAATAATATATTCGTGTACTGGTCCAACCTTTTTCTTTAGTTGTCGAGCAGTTCATGCACTCACCAGAGAGACAGAGAGACAGCGAGCGAGAGGAAGGAAGTACCACAGCATGGGCTGTGGTCATGCTGCAATCTTTCTCCTCCTTTTCTCGTGTGTTTTTCCAGTCACTGGGGCCAGAATTCAAACCATAAGCAGCCATGTGGGGTCCAGCTATTGACCATTCGGCTTACAGGGATAAGCCTGTAAGCTCATTTGTACTAAAGGTACAAATTTTTGAGGAAGCAATTTGGCAGCATTTATCAAACTACAAAATTAGTACATCCCCTGATCTGGGAATACATGATGAATGCACAAAGATATATATATACAAATATTTTCAGTGCAAGCTGAGAAACTGGCCAGATAAAATAGTACGTATTCATAAGAAGGAGTATTATGAACTTGAAAAAATTAAGTGATTTCTATGTGCTAACATGGAAAAAATGCCCAGGAACCAGGAGTTAGCGTAATGGCTATGTCGCTGGACTCCCACGTAGTCGACCGCGGTTCGCGTCCCGGACCCGGTGGCTTAAAACTCACGCCGAGCGCGTGTGCATGCGTGCCCAAGATCCCGAGAGGAGAATGGAGGAGAAGGGATTGCGGCGTGACCATCCCCCCTGGGGGGTGATTTCTCGCTTTCTATCTCTATGTCTCTCTCTCTCTGTCTGGCAAGCGTACGCGCCCTATAGCAAAAAACCTCTCCAAAAAAAAAAAATAATGCACAGAATAACTTCATCAAAAAAGCAAGTTATAGGCTATTTTTTTAGAGACTGTTTAGAGATAAATTTTTTTGATACAGGATGCATGCACTCACCAGAGAGACAGAAAGCAAGAAATCATCCCCCAGGGAAGATGGCCACAACCACAATCCCTTCTCCTCCAGTCTCCTCTGGAGGAGATTTTGGGTATAACATATGCATAAGTGCCTGGGGTGACTTTCATGCTGTCAGGTCTGGGACTCGAATTGCAGTTGACTATGAGGAAGTACAGAAACATAGCCATTGCGCCACCTGCTGGTCCCAGTTATGGGATATTATACTTAGCATGACTCCGCCAGTGTGAAAGAAGGCACACAGATAGGCCTACACACATACATAAGGTGGAGGGAGTGGGGATCCTAATTTTAAATTGTACTTCCTTCTGGGTTGTTTCCTCTTATAATAAAGAATGCGTGTGCGCACACACCAGAGACAGAGAGGCACTCTCAACAACGTCTTGTCGAAACACAATGCCCTTTCCCCAGCCCTCCGGCTCCTGAGGCTCCTCGTGCACACACACATGCCTGCTGTGTTTACAGGTCAACCCAGGGATCTGCACCCATGGTCAGCCATGTGGCTTCCAGCACTGTAGTCCAATACTCTATAAACCGTATGTCTGGCTGAGCCCATTATTTAAATTTTTTAAAAGATCACGTATTAAAAACACTTTTTAAAATAAGCTACTAGACACCAGAAATATGACTAGTCAAAATTGAGATGTGCTGTAAGTATGAAATACACAGCAGTTTCAAAGACGTGCTATTAAAAAAATGCCAACCATCTCATGAATGCTTAATATTGATCGTACACTGAAATACTCCTTGAGATAACAAAATCAGTAAAACATATTAAAAGTAATTTTGCCTATTTCTTTTTGCCACCTTATTTTGGGTAACAGAACATCTTCATATACAGATAGTTGACATATTTCTGTAGACTAGCAATGTGCTATAGGGTATTACCTCAAGTAACTGTAGAAAGCAATTCCATAACCATTACTCTAGTTCATATCCCCAACAAGGTCAAAAGAATTAATAGAATATACCAAAAGACCGATCTTAGCAGAACAGATCATACGTGACTGAGAAGAATCTACACGAAGGAGAATTTTAAAATAACAGATTTGGGAGGAGAAAATTAAAAAAGTCCATTTTTATAGGAGGACACCTCCAAGGAACAGCTGGTGAAAAAAAAAATGGAATGAGAACATTTGGTCATCATTAGTGAATACTGTTTAGAACTCATGGTTACTTTGCTCTTATCTATGTAGAAGAAAATCTAAAAGGTTTCAACCTACACAGCCCTTACTTGGCAAGACCTTCTAAAACTGCTGGTAGGAGGGGCGACCTCTGGGCCTTCTTCAATATTCTGAAGTAGGTTACAAACACAATATTCAGAGTCTCTGTGTGCTAGGAGAGAAAAAAGACAAAATGACTTTAGGATAACCGAGTGTATGTCTTCTGAGTTAGCTCAATTATGACTTTATCTTTCTAAACTTTTTTGCCAGACGGCAACGTGTGCTCACCGAGGGAGGGGGAGAGAAAGAGAGAGTGCAGGCAAGAAAGCACCTCCCACAGGAAATGGTCTCACTGCATCCCTTCTCCTCCATTCCTCCCTCCTTTCGAGATTTTGGACATATGTATGTGGACCCAGTGTGTTTTAACGCTGCTGGGTTTGGGGCTCAAACTGCACAGTCAGACACACGGAATCACGTGTCAGACACCTTAACCACCATGCCACGGGGCAGCTCACAGCTATGACTTTCAAAGCTCAACCTTTTCTCCTCTCACTCCTGCCCACAGTTCAATCTTTGAAACTTTAACAAAATAGAATGAAGATTTCATAAAAGCACACCACAGCATCTTGCACATGACAAAAATCACGTATCTAAGTCTCATGAAATAAGCCAAAATTAGGTAACTACAAGTTGAAACAATACATTTCTAGCTAAAATCACTTAACATGACATCCTACAACCATAACAGGATGGGAAACTGCCCACCAGCTTCAGTTTTTTCTCAGTACTCTCTGAAGCCTCTGCTTCCCGAAGCTCTCGCTCCAGTTTCTCTTCTGCCTTCTTCCACTGAAAACAGAATGGGAAAAAACAACATGTAAGTATACGACACTGAGTGAAAAAAGCAGACAGGCAAACTATACACATATTAGAACACACACACAGTACCACACATTGTCTATGAATGAAAACACATGCAAAAGTAGAAAACCATGGGTCAGAAGTATATACGAGTCAAATGCATGACGGTTACTGCCTCTAGGAGAAAGGGAGGCAGATGAAATTGGAGAGGAAACCAAAAAGCATTCCTACTCTCTAATAGCTTCCTTCTTCAAAAAATGAAATAATTAAAAAATTAAAAAGTAAATTTATCATTCTAATTTTTCAAAAAAGAAAGAAAACATACTAAGTCAAATAGCACTTTCTAGTGGTAAGTCACAAGAACCAGTCACCAACAACACTTCATCACATTTCTATACAATGTACTAAACAGGTGCTAGTCAGAAATTCAGTAAAATGTCCACTCTTGCACTTCCTAATGCTGTTAAAGCAACAAACAATAGATGTCAAACTGCTGGAGGCACAGGGGACTGACCGAGGAACAGCTTCCCTCCCTCGTGAAGAGCTGTTTAAAGGCTGCCATGTTCTTACTGAGTTTTTGTTTCTCCTCACAGGTATGTATTAGGTCATCAGAAAGTCATGAAGTATTTTTCTATACAAAAATGTGTCATGACTTTTCCAACAACCCAATACATGCCGTTCCTGACAGACATCTGACTCATGTTAACATAGTACAATAGTTTAAGTAAACTACTTATCTTTGATTATGATACTTCTGTCATATTTTCAAAATGTATTAGACCCACTCAGAGACAGATCTGCTCAGAATCTACCTTTTCGGTTTTTATTTTTACAAGTAACCTGATAACCTTAATAAACTGTTTAGAAATATTTTGAGAAATGACAATAATAATAATAATGGTAATGATGCTAACAACCTAACAGCTTTACACGCACCATCACATTCAAACTGTATAATCACCCAGGTACGTACTGTTATTAGCTCCATATCTCAAAAAAAAAAACAAAAAAAAAAAACCCATTGTTTAAAATAAGAAAGAATATTTCAAAGCCTCATAAACAAAGAGCTGGGATTTCAATCCAAGTTTAAAATACAAACTGATAAAGAAGCATAATTCAGTTAACAAACTTCTTGCCAGCTCACTTGGGTGCACCTTTCTGTTGAGGAAGGAATCTGTGTATCACATGTTTCTAAACTGATTTAAAAACCAAAGTATAAAAACCAGCATGACAAAATATCTTCTCATTTCACCTGTCAGTTCAATTTGCTGGAAGAAAACATTTCTTTGCTGTGGGGACAATTACATTCTTTAAATATTGTATTTTTATATTTATGACTTAACTGTGAGTTTTACCTATGCCTATACTATGATTTTAATTTCAGATCAAGTAAAACAAACAGAATACTTAAATACGAAGAAAAAGGAAGTAAGTCAAACCTTTCTCTGCATTCTTGATAAAGTTTTCCTCTTTTCCTTGAAGGTCATGAACTTTTTCGGTTTATTAATATCCTCTGTATCTTTTTTCA
>NW_006159692.1:6179322-6186529 GCF_000334495.1 Tupaia belangeri chinensis
ATTCTTAGGCACAAAAATGTTTTTAACATCTAATATTGAGAAAACAGAAACATCAAAGCTTAATGTTTATACTTCCCTCAAAATTTTCACATAAGAAAAATAAGCAGTTAAAAATGTTATTTCATTCATTCGGGCAAGAAAACTTTGAAATATCTTTATCACATCTTGCACAAAGCTGTATTATTCTTTTGCTAAACACATTCAGTAATTTGTGTCTACGAAAAGACACAAATACATAAAATTTAGCTAAATACACAAAATTTTCCTCACAATTTAATAGACTAAAGAAGAGAGAACACATTATCTGGACAGAATTCAAAACATGAATTTTCATGGCCAGAAAAAGGTCTAGACCAGTATAAGAGAGATAAACTGGCGCATTTCTAAACCAGCTTTAATTTGCCAAACCTGCTTCAGTTTTACAGTTAACAGAGTTATTAGCATTGGTCTCTTTTCTCCTAGTAAAAAATAACAAAAAGGAACCCTCTCCCTCCGGCCCAGTGCCTAGAGAAGCAGAGAGTCCATGTGCATCTGAGGGGGGCCCAGCCCTGGCTCTTTAAGTGAAAAGCCTCTGTCTGCCCCAAACTTCTCCTTCTAGTCCAGTATCTAGTGAAACAGAGAAAGGAGAAAGTAACGCATAATCCATCAGATGACCAGAAACCACTGCAGAGGCACAAGAAATATGGGAAACCAAGAAAATATTTCTCCCCCAAGGGAAAAGAATAGGCCTTCATCATACATAGACAGTACAAATGATCCCAGGGAAATGTCAGATAAAGAAATGTAGAATATTCATAGTGACAAAGCTAACAGAGATGGAAGAGAGACCAACAAACTCCAGAAGATGCAGGAGAAGAGAGGAGTTCCAGGAGGTGAGGAAGTTCGTACATGATCAGAAAGAGGAAAACACAACATAAAAAGGAATCAAATGGAACAGTTAGAGAAAAACAAACAAATCCTGAAAGAATTTACCAACACCAGACCAGTGCTTTGAGACGTTCTGAAGGGAGTGCTATGCCAGGAAAACTGGTATAAACAGAAATAAGAGAACAAAAAATGACCAAGAAAAAGGCCAACTTAATGGTAGAGACAAGTTTGGAAATATCAATGATGATGATGAATGTTAACTTCCAGGATTTAAATGGAAAGATCACAGTAACACTGCAATTTCAATAAGAGAGAGATTAAATAAGACTGAACTGGTGGAATATAATTCTATGACTTTGTCTAAAACATTACTGATTTTCTTCTATGATTTGTCTTCCAGATTTAAGGATTTTGGTTTTCTTTTGAGTTGATAGGTTCAGCAATTTGTTAAAAAAAAAATTTTTAATTGAAAAACTTTTCTCCATTCCTGACCTAGTTTCAGTTGGCCAATATTTTTTTTTTTTTGAGAGATTTTTCACTGTAGGGCGCGTGCGCTCGCCAGATAGACAGAGAGAGACATAGAGACAGAAAGCGAGAAATCACCCCCCAGGGGGGATGGTCACGCCGCAATCCCTTCTCCTCCTCCAATCTCCTCTCGGGATCTTGGGCACACACGCACACGCGCCCGGCGTGAGTTTTAAGCCACCGGGTCCAGGACGTGAACCGCGGTCGACTACGTGGGAGTCCAGCGACATAGCCATTACGCTAACTGCTGGTTCCCAATTGGCCAATATTTGTGAGCATTCTTATTTTGTGGCAGAATTTTTATGTGCATAAGGTCAATAATACAAATAGTATCTGTTGCCTTGTATCAGAAATGGAATTCTTATGGGCTGCAAATAACAGACCAAAATGAGAGATTAACCTAATTTTTTTTTTGCAAACAAGTTAGTTTAGACCATTCTTTAGTAAAAGGAGGAATGGAGAGAGAAAAAATGTTTCAGAAGAAAATGACAGTGCACTTGTCACTAAATTCTAGCTTTGTCCATATTTTTAGTTTAAGACTGTGAATCAATAAAATGCAAAAAGGAAAAAGTTCAGTATTGAAGGGAAGGATGGAAAAGGAAAAGGAAAAAACAAGTATGATTAACTGACAAAAAACTGAGAAGCTATCTGCTGATGATAATGTATATACTAATATCTTTGTCTTTACTGACATGCATGGTGTTTGTGCTGGGGAAAAAAATGTACACTGTAGAAACATGTGATTAAGTGTTAAATAAATAAATAAATAAATAAAGGGATCAGCAAGTAGACGGTGTAAAGGTTATGTCACTAGATTCCGACATGGTCAACTGCAGTTCAAGTCCTAGAACAGGTGGTTTAAAACTCAGTGGCCAGCAGATGGCATGGTGGTTAAAGGAGGTGGACTCCTGCATGGCCGACTGCAGTTGAGTCCCGGACCTGATGGCCTGATTTCTCATTTTCCCTTTCCTTTTCTGTCTCTCTCTCTCCTGTCTCTCTCTGGTCAAACTGAAAAATAATAACAACGAATGGAATTAAATAAATAAATATTTTACAAAAACTCATGCCGGGCACGTGTGCATGCCAAGACAAGAATGGAGGAGAAAGAATTGTGGTGTGGCCATCCCCCGGAGGGTGAATTCTTGCTTTCTGTCTCACTATCTCTGTCTCTCTAGCAAACACACACACCCTATCGCAAAATCTCTCTTAAAAAATAAGATTAAAAAGTAACATAAAGACTAATTTTATTAATGTGAAGACAATGTGCTTTCCTTTAAGCCAATTGATCTCTAATTTTAGCAAGCATCAGAATCACCCAGAAGGCTTGCTGAAACCAATTGCTGGGCTCCATCCCCAGAGTTTCTGATTCCTTAAGTCCGAGTGGAGCCCCAGAATTTGTATTTCTAACTTGCACGGATGCTAGTCCAGGGACCAAAAGAACTACTGCCTTAAGCCATTCAAAAAATTCAGAAACTAATTTGGGTAGTCATTCTCATATTCAAACTCCAAGAATCAAAGAGGTTTTAAATCCTACACTTTCTCTGGGAGGGGGGGAAAGAAAACAAAAACAAAACCAAAAAAACACTCTATTGACCTCCTAAGGTCCCAGTAGCATTTCTGGAACAAAAACCTGAGAAGTATACATCTGTATGTATTATTTTGATGAAATGTAGAAGAAAGCTGAGTATCTCAGATTACAGGGCTAAAAGCACAGAACGAAAACAAGGGCACAGAACGAAAACAAGGAATAACTAAAAGCATAAAGAGTGAACCTGAAATCATTTCAATGATCGGGTTTTTGACCATTTAGTAGGTACTCTATGCTTATAAAATATCTCCCAGCAGTGAAAAATAACTCCAAATTAAAGATATTACTTTATATTTTTAGCATCACTAAAATGAAAGTATTCACTATGGCCTAGTTTCATGTTCAAGTCATTATCTAATCACTCTAAAACCCTGAGTAAAGATTATAAATACCTTCTCTTACTAAAGCCCAATATTTATACTTTTAGTGGTTCAACTAAAACCACCAGTTTTAAGAAATAAAGGGGATTTGATGGCAAAAGACTAAAATCAGAAAATAAAATACAAGCTTTTTCGCAACAGGTTTGCTGCTAGAACACAGGTGTCGTGAAAACCACCGCTAAATCAAAGCCAAAATGGGAAAGGAGAAGATTCATATCAACATCGTTGTCACTGGACATGTAGATTCCGGCATGTCTGCCATTACTGGCCATCTAATCTACAAATGTGGTGGGATCGACAAAAGAACCATCAAAAAATTTGAGAAGGAGGTTGCTGAGATGGGAAGGGGCTCTTTCAAATACGCCTGGGTCTTGGATAAACTGAAAGCTGAACGTGAGCGTGGTATCACCATGGATGTCTCCCTGTGGAAATTTGAGACCAGCAAGTATTATGTGACTATCATCGGGGCCCCACGACACGGAAACTTTATCAAAAACATGATTGACAGGCACATCTCAGCTGACTGTGCTGTCCTGCTAATTACTGCTGGTGTTGATGAATTTGAGGCTGGTTCTCCAAGAACGGGCAGACCTGTGAGCATGCCCTTCTGGCTTACACACTGGGTGTGAAATAACTAATTGTTGGTGTCAACAAAATGGATTCTACTGAGCCACTCTACAGTCAGAAGAGATACAAGGAAATTGTTAAAGAAGTCAGCACCTACATTAAGAAAACTGGCTACAATCCCGACATAGTAGCATTTGTGCCAATTTCTGGTTGGAATGGTGACAACATGTTGGAGCCAAGTGCTAATGTGCCATGGTTCAAGGGATATATCTAGACTGTCAACAGTGCTTACATTTAAAGGAGTTTGATTTTGCTTTTTGCTTCTTTCTAAAAGACAGATTTTTTTGCTATAGGGCATGTACACTCGCCAGAGATAGCGAGAAATTACCCTAAGGGGATGGCCACTCCACAATCCCTTCTCCTGTCAGGATTTTGGGCACGCAGACACATGCACCTGGTGTGAGTTTTAAGCCTCAGGTCTGAACTGCTACTCCGTGGGAGACAACGATATAAACGTTACGCCATCTGCTCATCCCAGGAGTCTGATATTTTTACAGTATATATTTCTATGAAGAACAAATTACTCATGACAACTGAAAATGAACTTGGTAATTTAAAAATCCATAAATGCAGGGGAATAAAAGGCTTACTTACCTCTGGCCTAACTTCATAATTTCTGCCCTTCACAAAACCAGAAATCACTTTAATTACACCAAGAGAAGCTTGGCCTAATTTATCTTGTTTAAAGAGCTTCTTCACTGCCTCACAACACATTTCTGACACCTGAAAAATAAAACGTCACAGTAACCCAGTGTTTCTCAGCCTCGGCACTACTATTTCAGGCCAGGTAACTGGTTCCCAGGAGTGGGGGAGCCACTCTGTGCGCTGTAGGATGTTCCAAAGCCCCCTGGCCTTACCCACTGGGTGCCAGGAGCAACACTCTCCCACCACCACAGAGGCCAACTGTCTGATGTTCACTGCAGGGCCTGGCTCCATTTGCTGAGAACCACAAACCCTGTTCACATTATGTTCTTAATAATTCGGTACTATTTTACCAATAAATAATAGCAAAGAATTTCATATAAGAGAAAATCAAATGATGTAAAAATTTCTGCTGATAACAGCAATAATCATTTAGAGCAACTCACTGATTTTGACACGTCATTCATGAGAGGGACAATCAATACGATGATGTTGTTGTGAAAGTTAAAATGAGGCAGTGCCACCAACAGCTCACACAGGCTCTTCACGGCCACTTCTGCCAGACCTTTGTACGCCTTTAAAGAAACTACATTACTTTTCTTCAGCTTCCTTTGCTTCCAATCTAATCAAAAGATAACTAGTTACTCACTTCATTCAATGATCAAATATTAATTTAGCTTTCTTTTTACAGTAAATATACATTTTACAAAAAATAAAAACAAACAAACAAAAAAAAGACTTCACAATGATTCACTCTGCTTAGAAAAGGTCTTGACCTATTTTGTCCAACGGAGGCAACTAGCCACATGGGTGACAACTAAGCATTTAAAATGTGGCTAGTCACAATTAAGATAATGCTGTAATTGGAAAATACACACTAAATTTTGAACTTAGAAAAAAAAGGGGGGTAGCAGAAGGTAAGACATCTCATTAATTTTTAAAACGGACTACATGTTGAAATAATTCGGATATATATTTTTTACTATTAAAATGAATATCACATTTTGTGTGTGTGTGTGACTTTTTAAAATGACATGCAACTCATATATTCCATTTCTACTAGACAGTGCGAGTTTACGCAAAGTTCCCACACCCTATCACTGGGAGACAAGTGTTGGTAAACAGGTTCCGAGGGATGCCAATACCCATGCCCCCACCCCACCCATCATAATCCACCACCTGCATGCCCTAGCTGTGCCAGAGTCATGAGTCCTGCTCCAGCTGACAGCCACTGGGCGATCCTCAGGCCCAGGCCTAAGGAGCCCAACCAGGTCAAACAGAAGCACATGCCTGGTCAAGGGACTCCTCCCTTCATGCCCCAATGTTTTCTCCACCCGTTCTTTTCTGAAGAAAGAGGAGTCAACAGAAGAGTCTATTGTCTGGAGTAACTGACCTGTATGTTCATTTTCAAGGACTCGTCCATTTCAAGTTGTCCTTCTCCTTGACTACAGTAGTCTCCAAATAAACCCCAGCAAAATAAACCCCAACTGTTCACAAATTCGGCACGCCACTCTCTAAGTAATGGACTGCAGCAACAGTACCACTAATACTAATAGCCGAGAGTGCCGAATATCCATCAGGCACAGATTCAAACTCTTTATTTCAATAAATTCAATTATAAATTCTCAAAATAATTTGGTGAGCTAAATTCCATTTTTATTTCCCTTTTATAGGCAGAAAAACTGAGGCTCAGAAAAATTCAGTAATTTGCCCATCACATAGGCAATGAGTGAAGGAGCCAGGATTTTCACCCAGAAATTCTGACTTCAGATGCTGCTCCTGCCCGTGTGCTACACCTGCCTCTCACTACATAACACGGAACAGAGAATTCACCTTTGGGATCAAGGCTCAGTACGCTGCAAACTTTAAAATACGTTTAATATACCTTTAACCATTTGCTCCAGATTTTCCAGATAAAATTTGTATTGGCTAACCAGCCCTTCTTCAAATTCTCTTAACTTTTGGGTTTCTTTGCGCATCTGAAAAAGACCAGTAAGATCAATCATTTGTAAGATGAGACTTGAAACGTAGGGTCACTTCCTTAGTACAGTAGTAAGACACTGCTCAGTAGAAGCCAGATGCCAGATGGTGACTCTGGTTTGAATCCCCAGCCCGCTCTACATAAACACACCAGGCACGTGCATAGTGCCCAGGGTCTGATATGCCAGAGACCGAAGGGCTCATGGTAGGACCAGACCCTGCATAGAGTGCTCATCCCTCTCTGTCTCTGTCTCTCTCTTCCCCTTATGTGCACATACACAAGGTCTATCATGAATAAAGGTGAAAAAGATAAATTTTTTGGTTTCCGAAAATTAATGCAAACTATGAGTATGCCCAGTGCTGTAAAAACAAACAAACCCGGGACCAGCAGTTGGTATAATGGCTATGTCGCTGGATTTCCATGTAGTGGACTGCAGTTCAAGTCCCAGACCCGGTGGCTTAAACTCACGCCAGGCATATGTGCGTGCATACCTAAGATCCCTAAAAGAGAATGGAGGAGAAGGGATTGCGGCGTGGCCATCGCCCCTGGGGGGTGATTTCTCACTTTCTGTCTCTCTGTGTCTTTCTGGTGAGCACA
>NW_006159692.1:6186558-6191641 GCF_000334495.1 Tupaia belangeri chinensis
CAATAAAAAAAAAAAAAAAAAAAAAAAAAACAACCCTACCATTTCTTCCATCTCTAACTGTTCAAAATTTTCAGCTTATATTTATAAAGGAATTATTTATAGCATTACCTTGATAGATTTTTCTGCTTCTGTTAGAGGCCTGATTTTATATGAAGGAGCAATGTCTTTAAATAACTCCATCAGAGAAACTATCACCAGCTTTCGAACAGTAACAGCCACGTCAGGATCCTGTTCCATCAGCATGGAGCGTAATTCTTTCAATTTTTTAATCTGTTAAAGAAATAATTTGTAAGTCTAGAGAAATTACGAGCAAACAATTACAAATAAGACAAGAACTTCGCATCTGGCATAGTAAGTGGAATTCATAGTGATTCAGAGAGTCTAGTTAATGCCTACTAAACTCCAAATGCTACTCATTTTACCAACAGAGAAATCACTGAAGCTATAAGGTACATATTTTTGTTATAAAGTAGCTAGAAAAAATAGACTTTTTTTTTAAGAGAGATTTTTGCAATAAGGCATGTGCAGTTGTCAGCCAGACAGAGACAGAGAGAAAGCAAGCAAGAAATCACCCCCCAGGGGGGATGGCCATGCCACAATCCCTTCTCCTCCATTCTCCTCTCTGGATCTTGGGCACGCATGCACATGGGCCCAGTGTGAGTTTTAAGTCTCCAGGTCCGGGACTCAAATCGCAGTCAAATATGTGGGAGTTCGGCAACGTAATATTGCACCATCTGCTGGTCCCAATTCAGACTTTTTATTAATTTATTTTCTTTTATTATTTTAAGGTTTTGGCCATAGGGCATAAGCACTCTCTGGAGAGGCAGGAGAGAGACAGTGAAAAGGAAAGAAATCATCCCCTGGGGGATGACCATGCCACAATCCCTTCTCCATTCTCCTGAGATCTCCGGCATGCACACACACGTCTGGCATGATTTTTAAGACACTAAGCCCAGGACTCAAACCATGATCGGCCATATGGGAGTCTAGCAACTTAACTACCATGCCACCTGCTAGCCACAATATATACTTTTTTAAAAATAGTTTAAATTAGTAATCTATTTTTAGGAATCCTTCTTTATACAATTTTCTTAAAATATGTGAGTCCCATTTTCCTAAAAACACTTTAGAGACATCTTAAAATGTTATGTATGCCAGGCTAACATGTCAACCACACATACATGAATTAATCATGAATTAAACAGAGTACAGTCACCTTAACTTTAGCTTCAACAAGACTCTTACAAAGATAACCTGTGTGATATGAGTCAGAAGTAAAAAACTGGTCTCAGTAACTAAGGCCCGCTGGAGCAGTATCTTGAGAAGCAACGACTCTGTCTGGTTAGCCGTGTCTCTTACAGCAGGGAGCAAGACAAATGGACCACCACCTACTGCTACCCCACCCAGTGTGACACCAGCCAGATTCCAAGTAGTGGACATGGACTCCAACTTAGTGGCTATTAAAATCTGCAAAAAAAAATCACTTGAGTTTTTGTTGTTGTTTTTTCATTTTGCCAGAGGGCACATGTACTTCCTGGAGAAAGAGAAAGTAAGAAAGCACCTCCCATGAGGGATGGTCACACTGCAATCCTTTCTCTCTTCTTCCTTTTGGGATTTTGGGCACACACAACTGGTGTGTGCCACTGGGTTCAGGACTCAAAATGTTGGATCTATTCACCTTAATAATGCCACAGCTAGCACAATCACTTGAGTTTTTTGGTTTTTTTTTTTTTTTAATTTATAGTCTTTTATAATGATTACATGAGATAATGTAGGTGAGAAAAATTCCAACCCCCCTCCCTAATTCTGCTCCAAATCATCTCACTTCATTCAAAAAGTACAAGTATTACTCCATAGTATACCCACAAGACATTTTTTCTATAAACATAAATCATCTATTTTATCATTTAATACTTGTCATAGTAGGATGCTGGTGATACCAATTTAACAAGAATAATAGTATCTGGGACCAGTAGATGGCATAATATTTACATCGCTGGACTCCCAAATAATCAACCATGGTTCAAATCCCAGACCCAGTGGCTTGAAACTCATGCCAGGCACATGTATGTGTATGTGCCCAAAATTCCAAGAGGAGAATGGAAGAGAAGGGATTGTGGCATGGCCATCCCCCTGAGGGGTAATTTCTCACTTTCCGTCTCTCTGTCTCTCTGGAGAGCAGACACGTCCTATAGTAAAAACCTCCCTCTTAAAAAAGAAAAAAAGTATCATTTTGTATTGTGAGGGTATGCACCCTAGATACTCACTGGAGCCGGCTGCCACATGCCTTGATCACCAGGGGCTCCGCAGATAAGATCTGTAGGGCATGGGAAACATCCTAACCCTGTCTAGGTCATGTGATGCCTGTTCTATATAATGTTTATGGCTTACACATTATCCTCTTTGATGCATACTCAGACAGTCTTCCTCCAAGTTGCAGAGGAACAGCATAAGTAAACTGGCTTGACCTATGACGCATAAAAGGGTCATGCAAGATAGTAACAAGGTGGAAAAACATCTACACTACAGTCCTTATCTCTAACTGTAGAACTTCAACCGCATCCTTGAAAGCTTGCAAACACAGTTCACTGTGCCTGGTAAAATATATAAATAAAGAAGCTCAGCATGACTGAGCAACACAGCTTGTCTGCATTCACCTGCATCTTCTGATTCTGCGTCTTTCTTTCCTTTCTCTAACTTTTCCCTTCATGGGAGCAAGCCCTGAGGGCAGACACCAACAGTATTACCATCCAGATAGATGTTACTCTTAAGCTTGCCAGCAGACACTGACATTACATGACTTCACACACATTTTATCATTTACTTCTTACAACCAACTTTCAAGGAAGATAAATACTATCCTCTTTTTAGAGATGAAGAAAGTGAGTCTTGGGTAAAGTGATTTAACCTAATGTCACGAAGACAGTACTTAGCAGAACCAACACTGAATCTAGGTTGTGTGAGTCCACATATTACAATTATCACTACTTTCACAACTCTACATGGCCAAATGATAATTCATTGTAACTATAACTGTATTTCACTTAAAATATTTTCTACTTACAAGTATTCCTGAACTAACTTCACTGACTTCTTTGTAGCCTATTCCTCATGAAAAACCTTACCAATTAGTCAGACACATTTGCAAGCAAGTACCACCTCTCTAATATAATTAATTTTTATAAACTTACCACTTTTAGAGTTACAACAATATCATCAATAACTTCATATTGAGATGAGGAAAATATGACTCAGAGAGTTTAGGAAACTGTTTAAGATCAAGAGAAAAATTAAATTCAGACACAGCATTAATTTAAGGTTCTGTCTACCCTATTATCCTCATCTAGCTGCTATTTAATTGACACTTTTCCTTTTTGTGTGTACTTATGGGTAACAAAAGAATCTTCATGTATGACATACTTATACTGTATCAGACATGAAGCGTGTGAAGAGATGAATACTACTTACATTACTCTCTGGGTCTGATAATACAGCAGATGCCAGGGCAGCAATATGCACTTTCTTTTCCTGTAGTTTCTTCTTTCTCTCCATCAAATGTTCTTCCATGGTCAGTTCTCGAATGGGCTCTTCAATGATATCTAAAATAGATTAGATTTTCCCTCTTAAAGTATTATTCCTTTATTATAAGTATTCTAGAATCTTAATAATTTTCTTATAGTAATAATAAGTAAAAATGATGATAGCTAAGGACTTTATATTTGTTACTACAATATCATTTCAATAATCATAGAAGCCAGGTATGCCATCAGAAAATACAATTTGTAAATAAGGAAAATAAGAAAAAGGGAGAGAAAGTCAACTTGACTGAGCTCATAAACCCAACAGAAATGGGATACAAATCCAGGCAGGAACCTTTGAGATGATGCCTACCACACCATACTACTAGGTTTTACCATGTGTTAGCAGAAACTGATAACATGAAAACACAGAATGATATGTTTTCTGCCAAATGGTAATTCACCTAGGTTTGCTATATTGAAATTGTAAATATGGCAAAACTTTAATAAATATCTCTTATGTAGCAAAATAAAAAAGAAAATTCATAGAAAACTAGATTTAACAAGTGCAAGTATAGGGACCAGCAGTTGGTGTAATGGCTGTGTCACTGGACTCCCACACAGTCAACCATGGTTCGAGTCCCAGACCCAGTAGCTGAAACTCACGCTGGGTGTGTGTGCATGTGTGCCCAAGATCCCGAGAGAATCATGGAGAAGGGATTGTGGTGTGGCCATCCCCTGGGGGGGGATTTCTCACTTTCTATCTGTCTCTCTGTCTCTCTAGCAAGCATACACGCCTTATAGCAAAAACCTCTCCAAAAAATAATAATAAATAATAATAAAATAAATGCAAGCATAATCTGGAATGTGTCTATAATGGATGACTCAAAACAGTTAAATAGTTGACCTATCTTGTTTACACAATTAATAACGTCTGCTAAGCAAAACTCAAATTCAACCAGCTTGTCACAAATTCCAAACTAATATAGTTTCAGACAGTAAAATTTGTTCTTTCTGTCTAACTTTGAGTGTTAAAAACTGTTCTATTAGGAATCTACTTTCAGTCATATAAAACAGATTTATGCAAAGTATAACTGTTCTAGAAATTAGTAAGAATGGGCCAACTGCTGGTGTGGTGGTTAAAGCAGCTGGAACACACATAGCCAACAATGTAGTTAAGAGTCCTGGACAGAGTGA
The DNA here is from genome assembly GCF_000334495.1 of Tupaia belangeri chinensis. Lineage (NCBI taxonomy): Eukaryota > Metazoa > Chordata > Mammalia > Scandentia > Tupaiidae > Tupaia > Tupaia belangeri. The sequence goes on from NW_006159692.1 coordinate 6,191,274, forward strand.
CTTGAAAAACATTCCAGGCACATGTGCATGCATGCCAAAATCCCAAGAGAATGGAGGACAAAGGATCACAGCATAACCAACCCCCCTGACAGGTGCATACCCGCCCCCCCCACACACAGCACCTCTGTATCTCTCAGCAAGCACATGCTCCCTGTAGCAAATTTAAAAATAAATAAATAAAAGAATGAACCAAAATGACCTGAGACTACAAAATCATTTTTGTAAAAGCTAAAAATTTAATAGTTATTTAGGGCCTTCACTTACACTTATAAGAATTAAGGGACCAGGGAACCAGCAGTTAGCATAATGGCTATGTCGCTGGACTCCCACGTAGTCGACCGCGGTTCGTGTCCCGGACCCGGTGGCTT